>NW_025725647.1:0-26972 GCF_021461395.2 Schistocerca americana | reverse complement strand
GTCCATCGTTTAAGACGACACAAAACTAGCGTCAGCGGTGCGTCAGTGGGAAGTCGGTGAAGTCGCCATTGGAGCCATAAGCCAGCAATTACGACACGCGAGTCACTCGCACGCCATGCACCATGTACTACAACGCTCGGCCGAGGGAGCGGATAGCTCAGTCGGTAGAGCGCTAGACCTTCAACCAAAGGTCCCGTGTTCAAGCCCCCGTCCAGGCGAAAACTAATACACTGTCGTAACGGCTAATGTGCTGGCAACGAAAGCACTACAGAAACGAGTGAGGCCATGTCGCGTTCTGCCGTCAGATTGCATGTAAAGGAGCAGTTGCACTTGTCGGGACCACGCTATGCGACCGGCAGTCGTGGCCGAGTGGTTAAGGCGTCTGACTAGAAATCAGATTCCCTCTGGGAGCGTAGGTTCGAGTCCTACCGACTGCGTTTCTTTTTTGTGTCAAGAGGTGAAGAACATCTCCAACGGAACCGTGAAATGAGCGAATACATGGGAAGCCCTGCGTTCGAGACGCTTGTGAATTTTACAGTTGTCCAGTGAGCGTCGACAATACACGTAGCTCCTCCGCTGTAGCATATGAGACGTACAAACTGCTGCAATTTGACTTTACATCGTGTGTCAGCTTTCTTCGATAGTCTGTTACGAGCCTAGCGCAATGAGTTTATAGACAGCAGTCAGACGACGTTTAAATAGTAACAGCTCCACGCAACGATTACCCAACAGTAAAGGACATGAGGCAATGTGTCAGTATACGTAGTGGGAGGGGTGCTCACGTAAAGTGAGCCCGGATAGCTCAGTCGGTAGAGCATTAGGCTTTTAACCTAAGGGTCCAGGGTTCAAGTCCCTGTTCGGGCGGAAATTTTAATACTTTGGTAGCCGCACGTCTAGTAGCGGTGTAAGCACTACGGAAAAGAACGCAGCTACGCCGTTTCCTGGCACTGCAGTGCTTTAAACGGTAGCAGTTGCATGTGTCGCTAGGGTCTTGCGCTACTGGCAGTCGTGGCCGAGTGGTTAAGGCGTCTGACTCGAAATCAGATTCCCCCTGGGAGCGTAGGTTCGAATCCTACCGGCTGCGTGCGATTTTGCATTAAAACGAGCAGAAATTTTCGCACACATGTGACATGCGTGGGTGAATGCGGATCCAAACCAGTGACACCATTCTCAACAAGACGGAAATTTGTGTTTAAGAATACTGTTTCGCGACGGCCGCTGTCTGTTGTGCCTATCGGTTCACCTCGCACGGACGCTAGTACTGCAGAAATCAGTCGCACGCCCACGAACGCGCCCCCGTCCTTTTGTCGCGCCGTCGCCGTGTTCGTGAGTACGCAGATGTGCTTGAAAGTGTAGGACAGAGCGAGCATTCATTTCTTTCTATGAGTCGCAATTCGATTCATTCGAGTGCGGCAAAAGCAGTGGTGCAGCGTTTCTTTTCTTAAGATCTCGCAGCTGCTTGTAAGTATGTCCATCGTTTAAGACGACACAAAACTAGCGTCAGCGGTGCGTCAGTGGGAAGTCGGTGAAGTCGCCATTGGAGCCATAAGCCAGCAGTTACGACACGCGAGTCACTCGCACGCCATGCAGCATGTACTACAACGCTCGGCTGAGGGAGCGGATAGCTCAGTCGGTAGAGCGCTAGACCTTCAACCAAAGGTCCCGTGTTCAAGCCCCCGTCCAGGCGAAAACTAATACACTGTCGTAACGGCTAATGTGCTGGCAACGAAAGCACTACAGAAACGAGTGAGGCCATGTCGCGTTCTGCCGTCAGATTGCATGTAAAGGAGCAGTTGCACTTGTCGGGACCACGCTATGCGACCGGCAGTCGTGGCCGAGTGGTTAAGGCGTCTGACTAGAAATCAGATTCCCTCTGGGAGCGTAGGTTCGAGTCCTACCGACTGCGTTTCTTTTTTGTGTCAAGAGGTGAAGAACATCTCCAACGGAACCGTGAAATGAGCGAATACATGGGAAGCCCTGCGTTCGAGGACGCTTGTGAATTTTACAGTTGTCCAGTGAGCGTCGACAATACACGTAGCTCCTCCGCTGTAGCATATGAGACGTACAAACTGCTGCAATTTGACTTTACATCGTGTGTCAGCTTTCTTCGATAGTCTGTTACGAGCCTAGCGCAATGAGTTTATAGACAGCAGTCAGACGACGTTTAAATAGTAACAGCTCCACGCAACGATTACCCAACAGTAAAGGACATGAGGCAATGTGTCAGTATACGTAGTGGGAGGGGTGCTCACGTAAAGTGAGCCCGGATAGCTCAGTCGGTAGAGCATTAGGCTTTTAACCTAAGGGTCCAGGGTTCAAGTCCCTGTTCGGGCGGAAATTTTAATACTTTGGTAGCCGCACGTCTAGTAGCGGTGTAAGCACTACGGAAAAGAACGCAGCTACGCCGTTTCCTGGCACTGCAGTGCTTTAAACGGTAGCAGTTGCATGTGTCGCTAGGGTCTTGCGCTACTGGCAGTCGTGGCCGAGTGGTTAAGGCGTCTGACTCGAAATCAGATTCCCCCTGGGAGCGTAGGTTCGAATCCTACCGGCTGCGTGCGATTTTGCATTAAAACGAGCAGAAATTTTCGCACACATGTGACATGCGTGGGTGAATGCGGATCCAAACCAGTGACACCATTCTCAACAAGACGGAAATTTGTGTTTAAGAATACTGTTTCGCGACGGCCGCTGTCTGTTGTGCCTATCGGTTCACCTCGCACGGACGCTAGTACTGCAGAAATCAGTCGCACGCCCACGAACGCGCCCCCGTCCTTTTGTCGCGCCGTCGCCGTGTTCGTGAGTACGCAGATGTGCTTGAAAGTGTAGGACAGAGCGAGCATTCATTTCTTTCTATGAGTCGCAATTCGATTCATTCGAGTGCGGCAAAAGCAGTGGTGCAGCGTTTCTTTTCTTAAGATCTCGCAGCTGCTTGTAAGTATGTCCATCGTTTAAGACGACACAAAACTAGCGTCAGCGGTGCGTCAGTGGGAAGTCGGTGAAGTCGCCATTGGAGCCATAAGCCAGCAATTACGACACGCGAGTCACTCGCACGCCATGCAGCATGTACTACAACGCTCGGCCGAGGGAGCGGATAGCTCAGTCGGTAGAGCGCTAGACCTTCAACCAAAGGTCCCGTGTTCAAGCCCCCGTCCAGGTGAAAACTAATACACTGTCGTAACGGCTAATGTGCTGGCAACGAAAGCACTACAGAAACGAGTGAGGCCATGTCGCGTTCTGCCGTCAGATTGCATGTAAAGGAGCAGTTGCACTTGTCGGGACACCGCTACGCGACCGGCAGTCGTGGCCGAGTGGTTAAGGCGTCTGACTAGAAATCAGATTCCCTCTGGGAGCGTAGGTTCGAGTCCTACCGACTGCGTTTCTTTTTTGTGTCAAGAGGTGAAGAACATCTCCAACGGAACCGTGAAATGAGCGAATACATGGGAAGCCCTGCGTTCGAGACGCTTGTGAATTTTACAGTTGTCCAGTGAGCGTCGACAAAACACGTAGCTCCTCCGCTGTAGCATATGAGACGTACAAACTGCTGCAATTTGACTTTACATCGTGTGTCAGCTTTCTTCGATAGTCTGTTACGAGCCTAGCGCAATGAGTTTATAGACAGCAGTCAGACGACGTTTAAATAGTAACAGCTCCACGCAACGATTACCCAACAGTAAAGGACATGAGGCAATGTGTCAGTATACGTAGTGGGAGGGGGTGCTCACGTAAAGTGAGCCCGGATAGCTCAGTCGGTAGAGCATTTGGCTTTTAACCTAAGGGTCCAGGGTTCAAGTCCCTGTTCGGGCGGAAATTTTAATACTTTGGTAGCCGCACGTCTAGTAGCGGTGTAAGCACTACGGAAAAGAACGCAGCTACGCCGTTTCCTGGCACTGCAGTGCTTTAAACGGTAGCAGTTGCATGTGTCGCTAGGGTCTTGCGCTACTGGCAGTCGTGGCCGAGTGGTTAAGGCGTCTGACTCGAAATCAGATTCCCCCTGGAGCGTAGGTTCGAATCCTACCGGCTGCGTGCGATTTTGCATTAAAACGAGCAGAAATTTTCGCACACATGTGACATGCGTGGGTGAATGCGGATCCAAACCAGTGACACCATCTCAACAAGACGGAAATTTGTGTTTAAGAATACTGTTTCGCGACGGCCGCTGTCTGTTGTGCCTATCGGTTCACCTCGCACGGACGCTAGTACTGCAGAAATCAGTCGCACGCCCACGAACGCGCCCCCGTCCTTTTGTCGCGCCGTCGCCGTGTTCGTGAGTACGCAGATGTGCTTGAAAGTGTAGGACAGAGCGAGCATTCATTTCTTTCTATGAGTCGCAATTCGATTCATTCGAGTGCGGCAAAAGCAGTGGTGCAGCGTTTCTTTTCTTAAGATCTCGCAGCTGCTTGTAAGTATGTCCATCGTTTAAGACGACACAAAACTAGCGTCAGCGGTGCGTCAGTGGGAAGTCGGTGAAGTCGCCATTGGAGCCATAAGCCAGCAATTACGACACGCGAGTCACTCGCACGCCATGCACCATGTACTACAACGCTCGGCCGAGGGAGCGGATAGCTCAGTCGGTAGAGCGCTAGACCTTCAACCAAAGGTCCCGTGTTCAAGCCCCCGTCCAGGTGAAAACTAATACACTGTCGTAACGGCTAATGTGCTGGCAACGAAAGCACTACAGAAACGAGTGAGGCCATGTCGCGTTCTGCCGTCAGATTGCATGTAAAGGAGCAGTTGCACTTGTCGGGACACCGCTACGCGACCGGCAGTCGTGGCCGAGTGGTTAAGGCGTCTGACTAGAAATCAGATTCCCTCTGGGAGCGTAGGTTCGAGTCCTACCGACTGCGTTTCTTTTTTGTGTCAAGAGGTGAAGAACATCTCCAACGGAACCGTGAAATGAGCGAATACATGGGAAGCCCTGCGTTCGAGACGCTTGTGAATTTTACAGTTGTCCAGTGAGCGTCGACAAAACACGTAGCTCCTCCGCTGTAGCATATGAGACGTACAAACTGCTGCAATTTGACTTTACATCGTGTGTCAGCTTTCTTCGATAGTCTGTTACGAGCCTAGCGCAATGAGTTTATAGACAGCAGTCAGACGACGTTTAAATAGTAACAGCTCCACGCAACGATTACCCAACAGTAAAGGACATGAGGCAATGTGTCAGTATACGTAGTGGGAGGGGTGCTCACGTAAAG
The DNA here is from genome assembly GCF_021461395.2 of Schistocerca americana. Classification (NCBI taxonomy): domain Eukaryota; kingdom Metazoa; phylum Arthropoda; class Insecta; order Orthoptera; family Acrididae; genus Schistocerca; species Schistocerca americana. The sequence goes on along the minus strand of NW_025725647.1, from coordinate 21,777 downwards.
TGAGCCCGGATAGCTCAGTCGGTAGAGCATTAGGCTTTTAACCTAAGGGTCCAGGGTTCAAGTCCCTGTTCGGGCGGAAATTTTAATACTTTGGTAGCCGCACGTCTAGTAGCGGTGTAAGCACTACGGAAAAGAACGCAGCTACGCCGTTTCCTGGCACTGCAGTGCTTTAAACGGTAGCAGTTGCATGTGTCGCTAGGGTCTTGCGCTACTGGCAGTCGTGGCCGAGTGGTTAAGGCGTCTGACTCGAAATCAGATTCCCCCTGGGAGCGTAGGTTCGAATCCTACCGGCTGCGTGCGATTTTGCATTAAAACGAGCAGAAATTTTCGCACACATGTGACATGCGTGGGTGAATGCGGATCCAAACCAGTGACACCATTCTCAACAAGACGGAAATTTGTGTTTAAGAATACTGTTTCGCGACGGCCGCTGTCTGTTGTGCCTATCGGTTCACCTCGCACGGACGCTAGTACTGCAGAAATCAGTCGCACGCCCACGAACGCGCCCCCGTCCTTTTGTCGCGCCGTCGCCGTGTTCGTGAGTACGCAGATGTGCTTGAAAGTGTAGGACAGAGCGAGCATTCATTTCTTTCTATGAGTCGCAATTCGATTCATTCGAGTGCGGCAAAAGCAGTGGTGCAGCGTTTCTTTTCTTAAGATCTCGCAGCTGCTTGTAAGTATGTCCATCGTTTAAGACGACACAAAACTAGCGTCAGCGGTGCGTCAGTGGGAAGTCGGTGAAGTCGCCATTGGAGCCATAAGCCAGCAATTACGACACGCGAGTCACTCGCACGCCATGCAGCATGTACTACAACGCTCGGCCGAGGGAGCGGATAGCTCAGTCGGTAGAGCGCTAGACCTTCAACCAAAGGTCCCGTGTTCAAGCCCCCGTCCAGGTGAAAACTAATACACTGTCGTAACGGCTAATGTGCTGGCAACGAAAGCACTACAGAAACGAGTGAGGCCATGTCGCGTTCTGCCGTCAGATTGCATGTAAAGGAGCAGTTGCACTTGTCGGGACACCGCTACGCGACCGGCAGTCGTGGCCGAGTGGTTAAGGCGTCTGACTAGAAATCAGATTCCCTCTGGGAGCGTAGGTTCGAGTCCTACCGACTGCGTTTCTTTTTTGTGTCAAGAGGTGAAGAACATCTCCAACGGAACCGTGAAATGAGCGAATACATGGGAAGCCCTGCGTTCGAGACGCTTGTGAATTTTACAGTTGTCCAGTGAGCGTCGACAAAACACGTAGCTCCTCCGCTGTAGCATATGAGACGTACAAACTGCTGCAATTTGACTTTACATCGTGTGTCAGCTTTCTTCGATAGTCTGTTACGAGCCTAGCGCAATGAGTTTATAGACAGCAGTCAGACGACGTTTAAATAGTAACAGCTCCACGCAACGATTACCCAACAGTAAAGGACATGAGGCAATGTGTCAGTATACGTAGTGGGAGGGGTGCTCACGTAAAGTGAGCCCGGATAGCTCAGTCGGTAGAGCATTAGGCTTTTAACCTAAGGGTCCAGGGTTCAAGTCCCTGTTCGGGCGGAAATTTTAATACTTTGGTAGCCGCACGTCTAGTAGCGGTGTAAGCACTACGGAAAAGAACGCAGCTACGCCGTTTCCTGGCACTGCAGTGCTTTAAACGGTAGCAGTTGCATGTGTCGCTAGGGTCTTGCGCTACTGGCAGTCGTGGCCGAGTGGTTAAGGCGTCTGACTCGAAATCAGATTCCCCCTGGGAGCGTAGGTTCGAATCCTACCGGCTGCGTGCGATTTTGCATTAAAACGAGCAGAAATTTTCGCACACATGTGACATGCGTGGGTGAATGCGGATCCAAACCAGTGACACCATTCTCAACAAGACGGAAATTTGTGTTTAAGAATACTGTTTCGCGACGGCCGCTGTCTGTTGTGCCTATCGGTTCACCTCGCACGGACGCTAGTACTGCAGAAATCAGTCGCACGCCCACGAACGCGCCCCCGTCCTTTTGTCGCGCCGTCGCCGTGTTCGTGAGTACGCAGATGTGCTTGAAAGTGTAGGACAGAGCGAGCATTCATTTCTTTCTATGAGTCGCAATTCGATTCATTCGAGTGCGGCAAAAGCAGTGGTGCAGCGTTTCTTTTCTTAAGATCTCGCAGCTGCTTGTAAGTATGTCCATCGTTTAAGACGACACAAAACTAGCGTCAGCGGTGCGTCAGTGGGAAGTCGGTGAAGTCGCCATTGGAGCCATAAGCCAGCAATTACGACACGCGAGTCACTCGCACGCCATGCAGCATGTACTACAACGCTCGGCCGAGGGAGCGGATAGCTCAGTCGGTAGAGCGCTAGACCTTCAACCAAAGGTCCCGTGTTCAAGCCCCCGTCCAGGTGAAAACTAATACACTGTCGTAACGGCTAATGTGCTGGCAACGAAAGCACTACAGAAACGAGTGAGGCCATGTCGCGTTCTGCCGTCAGATTGCATGTAAAGGAGCAGTTGCACTTGTCGGGACACCGCTACGCGACCGGCAGTCGTGGCCGAGTGGTTAAGGCGTCTGACTAGAAATCAGATTCCCTCTGGGAGCGTAGTTTCGAGTCCTACCGACTGCGTTTCTTTTTTGTGTCAAGAGGTGAAGAACATCTCCAACGGAACCGTGAAATGAGCGAATACATGGGAAGCCCTGCGTTCGAGACGCTTGTGAATTTTACAGTTGTCCAGTGAGCGTCGACAAAACACGTAGCTCCTCCGCTGTAGCATATGAGACGTACAAACTGCTGCAATTTGACTTTACATCGTGTGTCAGCTTTCTTCGATAGTCTGTTACGAGCCTAGCGCAATGAGTTTATAGACAGCAGTCAGACGACGTTTAAATAGTAACAGCTCCACGCAACGATTACCCAACAGTAAAGGACATGAGGCAATGTGTCAGTATACGTAGTGGGAGGGGTGCTCACGTAAAGTGAGCCCGGATAGCTCAGTCGGTAGAGCATTAGGCTTTTAACCTAAGGGTCCAGGGTTCAAGTCCCTGTTCGGGCGGAAATTTTAATACTTTGGTAGCCGCACGTCTAGTAGCGGTGTAAGCACTACGGAAAAGAACGCAGCTACGCCGTTTCCTGGCACTGCAGTGCTTTAAACGGTAGCAGTTGCATGTGTCGCTAGGGTCTTGCGCTACTGGCAGTCGTGGCCGAGTGGTTAAGGCGTCTGACTCGAAATCAGATTCCCCCTGGGAGCGTAGGTTCGAATCCTACCGGCTGCGTGCGATTTTGCATTAAAACGAGCAGAAATTTTCGCACACATGTGACATGCGTGGGTGAATGCGGATCCAAACCAGTGACACCATTCTCAACAAGACGGAAATTTGTGTTTAAGAATACTGTTTCGCGACGGCCGCTGTCTGTTGTGCCTATCGGTTCACCTCGCACGGACGCTAGTACTGCAGAAATCAGTCGCACGCCCACGAACGCGCCCCCGTCCTTTTGTCGCGCCGTCGCCGTGTTCGTGAGTACGCAGATGTGCTTGAAAGTGTAGGACAGAGCGAGCATTCATTTCTTTCTATGAGTCGCAATTCGATTCATTCGAGTGCGGCAAAAGCAGTGGTGCAGCGTTTCTTTTCTTAAGATCTCGCAGCTGCTTGTAAGTATGTCCATCGTTTAAGACGACACAAAACTAGCGTCAGCGGTGCGTCAGTGGGAAGTCGGTGAAGTCGCCATTGGAGCCATAAGCCAGCAATTACGACACGCGAGTCACTCGCACGCCATGCAGCATGTACTACAACGCTCGGCCGAGGGAGCGGATAGCTCAGTCGGTAGAGCGCTAGACCTTCAACCAAAGGTCCCGTGTTCAAGCCCCCGTCCAGGTGAAAACTAATACACTGTCGTAACGGCTAATGTGCTGGCAACGAAAGCACTACAGAAACGAGTGAGGCCATGTCGCGTTCTGCCGTCAGATTGCATGTAAAGGAGCAGTTGCACTTGTCGGGACACCGCTACGCGACCGGCAGTCGTGGCCGAGTGGTTAAGGCGTCTGACTAGAAATCAGATTCCCTCTGGGAGCGTAGGTTCGAGTCCTACCGACTGCGTTTCTTTTTTGTGTCAAGAGGTGAAGAACATCTCCAACGGAACCGTGAAATGAGCGAATACATGGGAAGCCCTGCGTTCGAGACGCTTGTGAATTTTACAGTTGTCCAGTGAGCGTCGACAAAACACGTAGCTCCTCCGCTGTAGCATATGAGACGTACAAACTGCTGCAATTTGACTTTACATCGTGTGTCAGCTTTCTTCGATAGTCTGTTACGAGCCTAGCGCAATGAGTTTATAGACAGCAGTCAGACGACGTTTAAATAGTAACAGCTCCACGCAACGATTACCCAACAGTAAAGGACATGAGGCAATGTGTCAGTATACGTAGTGGGAGGGGTGCTCACGTAAAGTGAGCCCGGATAGCTCAGTCGGTAGAGCATTAGGCTTTTAACCTAAGGGTCCAGGGTTCAAGTCCCTGTTCGGGCGGAAATTTTAATACTTTGGTAGCCGCACGTCTAGTAGCGGTGTAAGCACTACGGAAAAGAACGCAGCTACGCCGTTTCCTGGCACTGCAGTGCTTTAAACGGTAGCAGTTGCATGTGTCGCTAGGGTCTTGCGCTACTGGCAGTCGTGGCCGAGTGGTTAAGGCGTCTGACTCGAAATCAGATTCCCCCTGGGAGCGTAGGTTCGAATCCTACCGGCTGCGTGCGATTTTGCATTAAAACGAGCAGAAATTTTCGCACACATGTGACATGCGTGGGTGAATGCGGATCCAAACCAGTGACACCATTCTCAACAAGACGGAAATTTGTGTTTAAGAATACTGTTTCGCGACGGCCGCTGTCTGTTGTGCCTATCGGTTCACCTCGCACGGACGCTAGTACTGCAGAAATCAGTCGCACGCCCACGAACGCGCCCCCGTCCTTTTGTCGCGCCGTCGCCGTGTTCGTGAGTACGCAGATGTGCTTGAAAGTGTAGGACAGAGCGAGCATTCATTTCTTTCTATGAGTCGCAATTCGATTCATTCGAGTGCGGCAAAAGCAGTGGTGCAGCGTTTCTTTTCTTAAGATCTCGCAGCTGCTTGTAAGTATGTCCATCGTTTAAGACGACACAAAACTAGCGTCAGCGGTGCGTCAGTGGGAAGTCGGTGAAGTCGCCATTGGAGCCATAAGCCAGCAATTACGACACGCGAGTCACTCGCACGCCATGCACCATGTACTACAACGCTCGGCCGAGGGAGCGGATAGCTCAGTCGGTAGAGCGCTAGACCTTCAACCAAAGGTCCCGTGTTCAAGCCCCCGTCCAGGTGAAAACTAATACACTGTCGTAACGGCTAATGTGCTGGCAACGAAAGCACTACAGAAACGAGTGAGGCCATGTCGCGTTCTGCCGTCAGATTGCATGTAAAGGAGCAGTTGCACTTGTCGGGACACCGCTACGCGACCGGCAGTCGTGGCCGAGTGGTTAAGGCGTCTGACTAGAAATCAGATTCCCTCTGGGAGCGTAGGTTCGAGTCCTACCGACTGCGTTTCTTTTTTGTGTCAAGAGGTGAAGAACATCTCCAACGGAACCGTGAAATGAGCGAATACATGGGAAGCCCTGCGTTCGAGACGCTTGTGAATTTTACAGTTGTCCAGTGAGCGTCGACAAAACACGTAGCTCCTCCGCTGTAGCATATGAGACGTACAAACTGCTGCAATTTGACTTTACATCGTGTGTCAGCTTTCTTCGATAGTCTGTTACGAGCCTAGCGCAATGAGTTTATAGACAGCAGTCAGACGACGTTTAAATAGTAACAGCTCCACGCAACGATTACCCAACAGTAAAGGACATGAGGCAATGTGTCAGTATACGTAGTGGGAGGGGTGCTCACGTAAAGTGAGCCCGGATAGCTCAGTCGGTAGAGCATTAGGCTTTTAACCTAAGGGTCCAGGGTTCAAGTCCCTGTTCGGGCGGAAATTTTAATACTTTGGTAGCCGCACGTCTAGTAGCGGTGTAAGCACTACGGAAAAGAACGCAGCTACGCCGTTTCCTGGCACTGCAGTGCTTTAAACGGTAGCAGTTGCATGTGTCGCTAGGGTCTTGCGCTACTGGCAGTCGTGGCCGAGTGGTTAAGGCGTCTGACTCGAAATCAGATTCCCCCTGGGAGCGTAGGTTCGAATCCTACCGGCTGCGTGCGATTTTGCATTAAAACGAGCAGAAATTTTCGCACACATGTGACATGCGTGGGTGAATGCGGATCCAAACCAGTGACACCATTCTCAACAAGACGGAAATTTGTGTTTAAGAATACTGTTTCGCGACGGCCGCTGTCTGTTGTGCCTATCGGTTCACCTCGCACGGACGCTAGTACTGCAGAAATCAGTCGCACGCCCACGAACGCGCCCCCGTCCTTTTGTCGCGCCGTCGCCGTGTTCGTGAGTACGCAGATGTGCTTGAAAGTGTAGGACAGAGCGAGCATTCATTTCTTTCTATGAGTCGCAATTCGATTCATTCGAGTGCGGCAAAAGCAGTGGTGCAGCGTTTCTTTTCTTAAGATCTCGCAGCTGCTTGTAAGTATGTCCATCGTTTAAGACGACACAAAACTAGCGTCAGCGGTGCGTCAGTGGGAAGTCGGTGAAGTCGCCATTGGAGCCATAAGCCAGCAATTACGACACGCGAGTCACTCGCACGCCATGCAGCATGTACTACAACGCTCGGCCGAGGGAGCGGATAGCTCAGTCGGTAGAGCGCTAGACCTTCAACCAAAGGTCCCGTGTTCAAGCCCCCGTCCAGGTGAAAACTAATACACTGTCGTAACGGCTAATGTGCTGGCAACGAAAGCACTACAGAAACGAGTGAGGCCATGTCGCGTTCTGCCGTCAGATTGCATGTAAAGGAGCAGTTGCACTTGTCGGGACACCGCTACGCGACCGGCAGTCGTGGCCGAGTGGTTAAGGCGTCTGACTAGAAATCAGATTCCCTCTGGGAGCGTAGGTTCGAGTCCTACCGACTGCGTTTCTTTTTTGTGTCAAGAGGTGAAGAACATCTCCAACGGAACCGTGAAATGAGCGAATACATGGGAAGCCCTGCGTTCGAGACGCTTGTGAATTTTACAGTTGTCCAGTGAGCGTCGACAAAACACGTAGCTCCTCCGCTGTAGCATATGAGACGTACAAACTGCTGCAATTTGACTTTACATCGTGTGTCAGCTTTCTTCGATAGTCTGTTACGAGCCTAGCGCAATGAGTTTATAGACAGCAGTCAGACGACGTTTAAATAGTAACAGCTCCACGCAACGATTACCCAACAGTAAAGGCCATGTGGCAATGTGTCAGTATACGTAGTGGGAGGGGTGCTCACGTAAAGTGAGCCCGGATAGCTCAGTCGGTAGAGCATTAGGCTTTTAACCTAAGGGTCCAGGGTTCAAGTCCCTGTTCGGGCGGAAATTTTAATACTTTGGTAGCCGCACGTCTAGTAGCGGTGTAAGCACTACGGAAAAGAACGCAGCTACGCCGTTTCCTGGCACTGCAGTGCTTTAAACGGTAGCAGTTGCATGTGTCGCTAGGGTCTTGCGCTACTGGCAGTCGTGGCCGAGTGGTTAAGGCGTCTGACTCGAAATCAGATTCCCCCTGGGAGCGTAGGTTCGAATCCTACCGGCTGCGTGCGATTTTGCATTAAAACGAGCAGAAATTTTCGCACACATGTGACATGCGTGGGTGAATGCGGATCCAAACCAGTGACACCATTCTCAACAAGACGGAAATTTGTGTTTAAGAATACTGTTTCGCGACGGCCGCTGTCTGTTGTGCCTATCGGTTCACCTCGCACGGACGCTAGTACTGCAGAAATCAGTCGCACGCCCACGAACGCGCCCCCGTCCTTTTGTCGCGCCGTCGCCGTGTTCGTGAGTACGCAGATGTGCTTGAAAGTGTAGGACAGAGCGAGCATTCATTTCTTTCTATGAGTCGCAATTCGATTCATTCGAGTGCGGCAAAAGCAGTGGTGCAGCGTTTCTTTTCTTAAGATCTCGCAGCTGCTTGTAAGTATGTCCATCGTTTAAGACGACACAAAACTAGCGTCAGCGGTGCGTCAGTGGGAAGTCGGTGAAGTCGCCATTGGAGCCATAAGCCAGCAATTACGACACGCGAGTCACTCGCACGCCATGCAGCATGTACTACAACGCTCGGCCGAGGGAGCGGATAGCTCAGTCGGTAGAGCGCTAGACCTTCAACCAAAGGTCCCGTGTTCAAGCCCCCGTCCAGGTGAAAACTAATACACTGTCGTAACGGCTAATGTGCTGGCAACGAAAGCACTACAGAAACGAGTGAGGCCATGTCGCGTTCTGCCGTCAGATTGCATGTAAAGGAGCAGTTGCACTTGTCGGGACACCGCTACGCGACCGGCAGTCGTGGCCGAGTGGTTAAGGCGTCTGACTAGAAATCAGATTCCCTCTGGGAGCGTAGGTTCGAGTCCTACCGACTGCGTTTCTTTTTTGTGTCAAGAGGTGAAGAACATCTCCAACGGAACCGTGAAATGAGCGAATACATGGGAAGCCCTGCGTTCGAGACGCTTGTGAATTTTACAGTTGTCCAGTGAGCGTCGACAAAACACGTAGCTCCTCCGCTGTAGCATATGAGACGTACAAACTGCTGCAATTTGACTTTACATCGTGTGTCAGCTTTCTTCGATAGTCTGTTACGAGCCTAGCGCAATGAGTTTATAGACAGCAGTCAGACGACGTTTAAATAGTAACAGCTCCACGCAACGATTACCCAACAGTAAAGGCCATGTGGCAATGTGTCAGTATACGTAGTGGGAGGGGTGCTCACGTAAAGTGAGCCCGGATAGCTCAGTCGGTAGAGCATTAGGCTTTTAACCTAAGGGTCCAGGGTTCAAGTCCCTGTTCGGGCGGAAATTTTAATACTTTGGTAGCCGCACGTCTAGTAGCGGTGTAAGCACTACGGAAAAGAACGCAGCTACGCCGTTTCCTGGCACTGCAGTGCTTTAAACGGTAGCAGTTGCATGTGTCGCTAGGGTCTTGCGCTACTGGCAGTCGTGGCCGAGTGGTTAAGGCGTCTGACTCGAAATCAGATTCCCCCTGGGAGCGTAGGTTCGAATCCTACCGGCTGCGTGCGATTTTGCATTAAAACGAGCAGAAATTTTCGCACACATGTGACATGCGTGGGTGAATGCGGATCCAAACCAGTGACACCATTCTCAACAAGACGGAAATTTGTGTTTAAGAATACTGTTTCGCGACGGCCGCTGTCTGTTGTGCCTATCGGTTCACCTCGCACGGACGCTAGTACTGCAGAAATCAGTCGCACGCCCACGAACGCGCCCCCGTCCTTTTGTCGCGCCGTCGCCGTGTTCGTGAGTACGCAGATGTGCTTGAAAGTGTAGGACAGAGCGAGCATTCATTTCTTTCTATGAGTCGCAATTCGATTCATTCGAGTGCGGCAAAAGCAGTGGTGCAGCGTTTCTTTTCTTAAGATCTCGCAGCTGCTTGTAAGTATGTCCATCGTTTAAGACGACACAAAACTAGCGTCAGCGGTGCGTCAGTGGGAAGTCGGTGAAGTCGCCATTGGAGCCATAAGCCAGCAATTACGACACGCGAGTCACTCGCACGCCATGCACCATGTACTACAACGCTCGGCCGAGGGAGCGGATAGCTCAGTCGGTAGAGCGCTAGACCTTCAACCAAAGGTCCCGTGTTCAAGCCCCCGTCCAGGTGAAAACTAATACACTGTCGTAACGGCTAATGTGCTGGCAACGAAAGCACTACAGAAACGAGTGAGGCCATGTCGCGTTCTGCCGTCAGATTGCATGTAAAGGAGCAGTTGCACTTGTCGGGACACCGCTACGCGACCGGCAGTCGTGGCCGAGTGGTTAAGGCGTCTGACTAGAAATCAGATTCCCTCTGGGAGCGTAGGTTCGAGTCCTACCGACTGCGTTTCTTTTTTGTGTCAAGAGGTGAAGAACATCTCCAACGGAACCGTGAAATGAGCGAATACATGGGAAGCCCTGCGTTCGAGACGCTTGTGAATTTTACAGTTGTCCAGTGAGCGTCGACAAAACACGTAGCTCCTCCGCTGTAGCATATGAGACGTACAAACTGCTGCAATTTGACTTTACATCGTGTGTCAGCTTTCTTCGATAGTCTGTTACGAGCCTAGCGCAATGAGTTTATAGACAGCAGTCAGACGACGTTTAAATAGTAACAGCTCCACGCAACGATTACCCAACAGTAAAGGACATGAGGCAATGTGTCAGTATACGTAGTGGGAGGGGTGCTCACGTAAAGTGAGCCCGGATAGCTCAGTCGGTAGAGCATTAGGCTTTTAACCTAAGGGTCCAGGGTTCAAGTCCCTGTTCGGGCGGAAATTTTAATACTTTGGTAGCCGCACGTCTAGTAGCGGTGTAAGCACTACGGAAAAGAACGCAGCTACGCCGTTTCCTGGCACTGCAGTGCTTTAAACGGTAGCAGTTGCATGTGTCGCTAGGGTCTTGCGCTACTGGCAGTCGTGGCCGAGTGGTTAAGGCGTCTGACTCGAAATCAGATTCCCCCTGGGAGCGTAGGTTCGAATCCTACCGGCTGCGTGCGATTTTGCATTAAAACGAGCAGAAATTTTCGCACACATGTGACATGCGTGGGTGAATGCGGATCCAAACCAGTGACACCATTCTCAACAAGACGGAAATTTGTGTTTAAGAATACTGTTTCGCGACGGCCGCTGTCTGTTGTGCCTATCGGTTCACCTCGCACGGACGCTAGTACTGCAGAAATCAGTCGCACGCCCACGAACGCGCCCCCGTCCTTTTGTCGCGCCGTCGCCGTGTTCGTGAGTACGCAGATGTGCTTGAAAGTGTAGGACAGAGCGAGCATTCATTTCTTTCTATGAGTCGCAATTCGATTCATTCGAGTGCGGCAAAAGCAGTGGTGCAGCGTTTCTTTTCTTAAGATCTCGCAGCTGCTTGTAAGTATGTCCATCGTTTAAGACGACACAAAACTAGCGTCAGCGGTGCGTCAGTGGGAAGTCGGTGAAGTCGCCATTGGAGCCATAAGCCAGCAATTACGACACGCGAGTCACTCGCACGCCATGCAGCATGTACTACAACGCTCGGCCGAGGGAGCGGATAGCTCAGTCGGTAGAGCGCTAGACCTTCAACCAAAGGTCCCGTGTTCAAGCCCCCGTCCAGGTGAAAACTAATACACTGTCGTAACGGCTAATGTGCTGGCAACGAAAGCACTACAGAAACGAGTGAGGCCATGTCGCGTTCTGCCGTCAGATTGCATGTAAAGGAGCAGTTGCACTTGTCGGGACACCGCTACGCGACCGGCAGTCGTGGCCGAGTGGTTAAGGCGTCTGACTAGAAATCAGATTCCCTCTGGGAGCGTAGGTTCGAGTCCTACCGACTGCGTTTCTTTTTTGTGTCAAGAGGTGAAGAACATCTCCAACGGAACCGTGAAATGAGCGAATACATGGGAAGCCCTGCGTTCGAGACGCTTGTGAATTTTACAGTTGTCCAGTGAGCGTCGACAAAACACGTAGCTCCTCCGCTGTAGCATATGAGACGTACAAACTGCTGCAATTTGACTTTACATCGTGTGTCAGCTTTCTTCGATAGTCTGTTACGAGCCTAGCGCAATGAGTTTATAGACAGCAGTCAGACGACGTTTAAATAGTAACAGCTCCACGCAACGATTACCCAACAGTAAAGGACATGAGGCAATGTGTCAGTATACGTAGTGGGAGGGGTGCTCACGTAAAGTGAGCCCGGATAGCTCAGTCGGTAGAGCATTAGGCTTTTAACCTAAGGGTCCAGGGTTCAAGTCCCTGTTCGGGCGGAAATTTTAATACTTTGGTAGCCGCACGTCTAGTAGCGGTGTAAGCACTACGGAAAAGAACGCAGCTACGCCGTTTCCTGGCACTGCAGTGCTTTAAACGGTAGCAGTTGCATGTGTCGCTAGGGTCTTGCGCTACTGGCAGTCGTGGCCGAGTGGTTAAGGCGTCTGACTCGAAATCAGATTCCCCCTGGGAGCGTAGGTTCGAATCCTACCGGCTGCGTGCGATTTTGCATTAAAACGAGCAGAAATTTTCGCACACATGTGACATGCGTGGGTGAATGCGGATCCAAACCAGTGACACCATTCTCAACAAGACGGAAATTTGTGTTTAAGAATACTGTTTCGCGACGGCCGCTGTCTGTTGTGCCTATCGGTTCACCTCGCACGGACGCTAGTACTGCAGAAATCAGTCGCACGCCCACGAACGCGCCCCCGTCCTTTTGTCGCGCCGTCGCCGTGTTCGTGAGTACGCAGATGTGCTTGAAAGTGTAGGACAGAGCGAGCATTCATTTCTTTCTATGAGTCGCAATTCGATTCATTCGAGTGCGGCAAAAGCAGTGGTGCAGCGTTTCTTTTCTTAAGATCTCGCAGCTGCTTGTAAGTATGTCCATCGTTTAAGACGACACAAAACTAGCGTCAGCGGTGCGTCAGTGGGAAGTCGGTGAAGTCGCCATTGGAGCCATAAGCCAGCAATTACGACACGCGAGTCACTCGCACGCCATGCAGCATGTACTACAACGCTCGGCCGAGGGAGCGGATAGCTCAGTCGGTAGAGCGCTAGACCTTCAACCAAAGGTCCCGTGTTCAAGCCCCCGTCCAGGTGAAAACTAATACACTGTCGTAACGGCTAATGTGCTGGCAACGAAAGCACTACAGAAACGAGTGAGGCCATGTCGCGTTCTGCCGTCAGATTGCATGTAAAGGAGCAGTTGCACTTGTCGGGACACCGCTACGCGACCGGCAGTCGTGGCCGAGTGGTTAAGGCGTCTGACTAGAAATCAGATTCCCTCTGGGAGCGTAGGTTCGAGTCCTACCGACTGCGTTTCTTTTTTGTGTCAAGAGGTGAAGAACATCTCCAACGGAACCGTGAAATGAGCGAATACATGGGAAGCCCTGCGTTCGAGACGCTTGTGAATTTTACAGTTGTCCAGTGAGCGTCGACAAAACACGTAGCTCCTCCGCTGTAGCATATGAGACGTACAAACTGCTGCAATTTGACTTTACATCGTGTGTCAGCTTTCTTCGATAGTCTGTTACGAGCCTAGCGCAATGAGTTTATAGACAGCAGTCAGACGACGTTTAAATAGTAACAGCTCCACGCAACGATTACCCAACAGTAAAGGACATGAGGCAATGTGTCAGTATACGTAGTGGGAGGGGTGCTCACGTAAAGTGAGCCCGGATAGCTCAGTCGGTAGAGCATTAGGCTTTTAACCTAAGGGTCCAGGGTTCAAGTCCCTGTTCGGGCGGAAATTTTAATACTTTGGTAGCCGCACGTCTAGTAGCGGTGTAAGCACTACGGAAAAGAACGCAGCTACGCCGTTTCCTGGCACTGCAGTGCTTTAAACGGTAGCAGTTGCATGTGTCGCTAGGGTCTTGCGCTACTGGCAGTCGTGGCCGAGTGGTTAAGGCGTCTGACTCGAAATCAGATTCCCCCTGGGAGCGTAGGTTCGAATCCTACCGGCTGCGTGCGATTTTGCATTAAAACGAGCAGAAATTTTCGCACACATGTGACATGCGTGGGTGAATGCGGATCCAAACCAGTGACACCATTCTCAACAAGACGGAAATTTGTGTTTAAGAATACTGTTTCGCGACGGCCGCTGTCTGTTGTGCCTATCGGTTCACCTCGCACGGACGCTAGTACTGCAGAAATCAGTCGCACGCCCACGAACGCGCCCCCGTCCTTTTGTCGCGCCGTCGCCGTGTTCGTGAGTACGCAGATGTGCTTGAAAGTGTAGGACAGAGCGAGCATTCATTTCTTTCTATGAGTCGCAATTCGATTCATTCGAGTGCGGCAAAAGCAGTGGTGCAGCGTTTCTTTTCTTAAGATCTCGCAGCTGCTTGTAAGTATGTCCATCGTTTAAGACGACACAAAACTAGCGTCAGCGGTGCGTCAGTGGGAAGTCGGTGAAGTCGCCATTGGAGCCATAAGCCAGCAATTACGACACGCGAGTCACTCGCACGCCATGCAGCATGTACTACAACGCTCGGCCGAGGGAGCGGATAGCTCAGTCGGTAGAGCGCTAGACCTTCAACCAAAGGTCCCGTGTTCAAGCCCCCGTCCAGGTGAAAACTAATACACTGTCGTAACGGCTAATGTGCTGGCAACGAAAGCACTACAGAAACGAGTGAGGCCATGTCGCGTTCTGCCGTCAGATTGCATGTAAAGGAGCAGTTGCACTTGTCGGGACACCGCTACGCGACCGGCAGTCGTGGCCGAGTGGTTAAGGCGTCTGACTAGAAATCAGATTCCCTCTGGGAGCGTAGGTTCGAGTCCTACCGACTGCGTTTCTTTTTTGTGTCAAGAGGTGAAGAACATCTCCAACGGAACCGTGAAATGAGCGAATACATGGGAAGCCCTGCGTTCGAGACGCTTGTGAATTTTACAGTTGTCCAGTGAGCGTCGACAAAACACGTAGCTCCTCCGCTGTAGCATATGAGACGTACAAACTGCTGCAATTTGACTTTACATCGTGTGTCAGCTTTCTTCGATAGTCTGTTACGAGCCTAGCGCAATGAGTTTATAGACAGCAGTCAGACGACGTTTAAATAGTAACAGCTCCACGCAACGATTACCCAACAGTAAAGGACATGAGGCAATGTGTCAGTATACGTAGTGGGAGGGGTGCTCACGTAAAGTGAGCCCGGATAGCTCAGTCGGTAGAGCATTAGGCTTTTAACCTAAGGGTCCAGGGTTCAAGTCCCTGTTCGGGCGGAAATTTTAATACTTTGGTAGCCGCACGTCTAGTAGCGGTGTAAGCACTACGGAAAAGAACGCAGCTACGCCGTTTCCTGGCACTGCAGTGCTTTAAACGGTAGCAGTTGCATGTGTCGCTAGGGTCTTGCGCTACTGGCAGTCGTGGCCGAGTGGTTAAGGCGTCTGACTCGAAATCAGATTCCCCCTGGGAGCGTAGGTTCGAATCCTACCGGCTGCGTGCGATTTTGCATTAAAACGAGCAGAAATTTTCGCACACATGTGACATGCGTGGGTGAATGCGGATCCAAACCAGTGACACCATTCTCAACAAGACGGAAATTTGTGTTTAAGAATACTGTTTCGCGACGGCCGCTGTCTGTTGTGCCTATCGGTTCACCTCGCACGGACGCTAGTACTGCAGAAATCAGTCGCACGCCCACGAACGCGCCCCCGTCCTTTTGTCGCGCCGTCGCCGTGTTCGTGAGTACGCAGATGTGCTTGAAAGTGTAGGACAGAGCGAGCATTCATTTCTTTCTATGAGTCGCAATTCGATTCATTCGAGTGCGGCAAAAGCAGTGGTGCAGCGTTTCTTTTCTTAAGATCTCGCAGCTGCTTGTAAGTATGTCCATCGTTTAAGACGACACAAAACTAGCGTCAGCGGTGCGTCAGTGGGAAGTCGGTGAAGTCGCCATTGGAGCCATAAGCCAGCAATTACGACACGCGAGTCACTCGCACGCCATGCAGCATGTACTACAACGCTCGGCCGAGGGAGCGGATAGCTCAGTCGGTAGAGCGCTAGACCTTCAACCAAAGGTCCCGTGTTCAAGCCCCCGTCCAGGTGAAAACTAATACACTGTCGTAACGGCTAATGTGCTGGCAACGAAAGCACTACAGAAACGAGTGAGGCCATGTCGCGTTCTGCCGTCAGATTGCATGTAAAGGAGCAGTTGCACTTGTCGGGACACCGCTACGCGACCGGCAGTCGTGGCCGAGTGGTTAAGGCGTCTGACTAGAAATCAGATTCCCTCTGGGAGCGTAGGTTCGAGTCCTACCGACTGCGTTTCTTTTTTGTGTCAAGAGGTGAAGAACATCTCCAACGGAACCGTGAAATGAGCGAATACATGGGAAGCCCTGCGTTCGAGACGCTTGTGAATTTTACAGTTGTCCAGTGAGCGTCGACAAAACACGTAGCTCCTCCGCTGTAGCATATGAGACGTACAAACTGCTGCAATTTGACTTTACATCGTGTGTCAGCTTTCTTCGATAGTCTGTTACGAGCCTAGCGCAATGAGTTTATAGACAGCAGTCAGACGACGTTTAAATAGTAACAGCTCCACGCAACGATTACCCAACAGTAAAGGACATGAGGCAATGTGTCAGTATACGTAGTGGGAGGGGTGCTCACGTAAAGTGAGCCCGGATAGCTCAGTCGGTAGAGCATTAGGCTTTTAACCTAAGGGTCCAGGGTTCAAGTCCCTGTTCGGGCGGAAATTTTAATACTTTGGTAGCCGCACGTCTAGTAGCGGTGTAAGCACTACGGAAAAGAACGCAGCTACGCCGTTTCCTGGCACTGCAGTGCTTTAAACGGTAGCAGTTGCATGTGTCGCTAGGGTCTTGCGCTACTGGCAGTCGTGGCCGAGTGGTTAAGGCGTCTGACTCGAAATCAGATTCCCCCTGGGAGCGTAGGTTCGAATCCTACCGGCTGCGTGCGATTTTGCATTAAAACGAGCAGAAATTTTCGCACACATGTGACATGCGTGGGTGAATGCGGATCCAAACCAGTGACACCATTCTCAACAAGACGGAAATTTGTGTTTAAGAATACTGTTTCGCGACGGCCGCTGTCTGTTGTGCCTATCGGTTCACCTCGCACGGACGCTAGTACTGCAGAAATCAGTCGCACGCCCACGAACGCGCCCCCGTCCTTTTGTCGCGCCGTCGCCGTGTTCGTGAGTACGCAGATGTGCTTGAAAGTGTAGGACAGAGCGAGCATTCATTTCTTTCTATGAGTCGCAATTCGATTCATTCGAGTGCGGCAAAAGCAGTGGTGCAGCGTTTCTTTTCTTAAGATCTCGCAGCTGCTTGTAAGTATGTCCATCGTTTAAGACGACACAAAACTAGCGTCAGCGGTGCGTCAGTGGGAAGTCGGTGAAGTCGCCATTGGAGCCATAAGCCAGCAATTACGACACGCGAGTCACTCGCACGCCATGCAGCATGTACTACAACGCTCGGCCGAGGGAGCGGATAGCTCAGTCGGTAGAGCGCTAGACCTTCAACCAAAGGTCCCGTGTTCAAGCCCCCGTCCAGGTGAAAACTAATACACTGTCGTAACGGCTAATGTGCTGGCAACGAAAGCACTACAGAAACGAGTGAGGCCATGTCGCGTTCTGCCGTCAGATTGCATGTAAAGGAGCAGTTGCACTTGTCGGGACACCGCTACGCGACCGGCAGTCGTGGCCGAGTGGTTAAGGCGTCTGACTAGAAATCAGATTCCCTCTGGGAGCGTAGGTTCGAGTCCTACCGACTGCGTTTCTTTTTTGTGTCAAGAGGTGAAGAACATCTCCAACGGAACCGTGAAATGAGCGAATACATGGGAAGCCCTGCGTTCGAGACGCTTGTGAATTTTACAGTTGTCCAGTGAGCGTCGACAAAACACGTAGCTCCTCCGCTGTAGCATATGAGACGTACAAACTGCTGCAATTTGACTTTACATCGTGTGTCAGCTTTCTTCGATAGTCTGTTACGAGCCTAGCGCAATGAGTTTATAGACAGCAGTCAGACGACGTTTAAATAGTAACAGCTCCACGCAACGATTACCCAACAGTAAAGGACATGAGGCAATGTGTCAGTATACGTAGTGGGAGGGGTGCTCACGTAAAGTGAGCCCGGATAGCTCAGTCGGTAGAGCATTAGGCTTTTAACCTAAGGGTCCAGGGTTCAAGTCCCTGTTCGGGCGGAAATTTTAATACTTTGGTAGCCGCACGTCTAGTAGCGGTGTAAGCACTACGGAAAAGAACGCAGCTACGCCGTTTCCTGGCACTGCAGTGCTTTAAACGGTAGCAGTTGCATGTGTCGCTAGGGTCTTGCGCTACTGGCAGTCGTGGCCGAGTGGTTAAGGCGTCTGACTCGAAATCAGATTCCCCCTGGGAGCGTAGGTTCGAATCCTACCGGCTGCGTGCGATTTTGCATTAAAACGAGCAGAAATTTTCGCACACATGTGACATGCGTGGGTGAATGCGGATCCAAACCAGTGACACCATTCTCAACAAGACGGAAATTTGTGTTTAAGAATACTGTTTCGCGACGGCCGCTGTCTGTTGTGCCTATCGGTTCACCTCGCACGGACGCTAGTACTGCAGAAATCAGTCGCACGCCCACGAACGCGCCCCCGTCCTTTTGTCGCGCCGTCGCCGTGTTCGTGAGTACGCAGATGTGCTTGAAAGTGTAGGACAGAGCGAGCATTCATTTCTTTCTATGAGTCGCAATTCGATTCATTCGAGTGCGGCAAAAGCAGTGGTGCAGCGTTTCTTTTCTTAAGATCTCGCAGCTGCTTGTAAGTATGTCCATCGTTTAAGACGACACAAAACTAGCGTCAGCGGTGCGTCAGTGGGAAGTCGGTGAAGTCGCCATTGGAGCCATAAGCCAGCAATTACGACACGCGAGTCACTCGCACGCCATGCAGCATGTACTACAACGCTCGGCCGAGGGAGCGGATAGCTCAGTCGGTAGAGCGCTAGACCTTCAACCAAAGGTCCCGTGTTCAAGCCCCCGTCCAGGTGAAAACTAATACACTGTCGTAACGGCTAATGTGCTGGCAACGAAAGCACTACAGAAACGAGTGAGGCCATGTCGCGTTCTGCCGTCAGATTGCATGTAAAGGAGCAGTTGCACTTGTCGGGACACCGCTACGCGACCGGCAGTCGTGGCCGAGTGGTTAAGGCGTCTGACTAGAAATCAGATTCCCTCTGGGAGCGTAGGTTCGAGTCCTACCGACTGCGTTTCTTTTTTGTGTCAAGAGGTGAAGAACATCTCCAACGGAACCGTGAAATGAGCGAATACATGGGAAGCCCTGCGTTCGAGACGCTTGTGAATTTTACAGTTGTCCAGTGAGCGTCGACAAAACACGTAGCTCCTCCGCTGTAGCATATGAGACGTACAAACTGCTGCAATTTGACTTTACATCGTGTGTCAGCTTTCTTCGATAGTCTGTTACGAGCCTAGCGCAATGAGTTTATAGACAGCAGTCAGACGACGTTTAAATAGTAACAGCTCCACGCAACGATTACCCAACAGTAAAGGACATGAGGCAATGTGTCAGTATACGTAGTGGGAGGGGTGCTCACGTAAAGTGAGCCCGGATAGCTCAGTCGGTAGAGCATTAGGCTTTTAACCTAAGGGTCCAGGGTTCAAGTCCCTGTTCGGGCGGAAATTTTAATACTTTGGTAGCCGCACGTCTAGTAGCGGTGTAAGCACTACGGAAAAGAACGCAGCTACGCCGTTTCCTGGCACTGCAGTGCTTTAAACGGTAGCAGTTGCATGTGTCGCTAGGGTCTTGCGCTACTGGCAGTCGTGGCCGAGTGGTTAAGGCGTCTGACTCGAAATCAGATTCCCCCTGGGAGCGTAGGTTCGAATCCTACCGGCTGCGTGCGATTTTGCATTAAAACGAGCAGAAATTTTCGCACACATGTGACATGCGTGGGTGAATGCGGATCCAAACCAGTGACACCATTCTCAACAAGACGGAAATTTGTGTTTAAGAATACTGTTTCGCGACGGCCGCTGTCTGTTGTGCCTATCGGTTCACCTCGCACGGACGCTAGTACTGCAGAAATCAGTCGCACGCCCACGAACGCGCCCCCGTCCTTTTGTCGCGCCGTCGCCGTGTTCGTGAGTACGCAGATGTGCTTGAAAGTGTAGGACAGAGCGAGCATTCATTTCTTTCTATGAGTCGCAATTCGATTCATTCGAGTGCGGCAAAAGCAGTGGTGCAGCGTTTCTTTTCTTAAGATCTCGCAGCTGCTTGTAAGTATGTCCATCGTTTAAGACGACACAAAACTAGCGTCAGCGGTGCGTCAGTGGGAAGTCGGTGAAGTCGCCATTGGAGCCATAAGCCAGCAATTACGACACGCGAGTCACTCGCACGCCATGCAGCATGTACTACAACGCTCGGCCGAGGGAGCGGATAGCTCAGTCGGTAGAGCGCTAGACCTTCAACCAAAGGTCCCGTGTTCAAGCCCCCGTCCAGGTGAAAACTAATACACTGTCGTAACGGCTAATGTGCTGGCAACGAAAGCACTACAGAAACGAGTGAGGCCATGTCGCGTTCTGCCGTCAGATTGCATGTAAAGGAGCAGTTGCACTTGTCGGGACACCGCTACGCGACCGGCAGTCGTGGCCGAGTGGTTAAGGCGTCTGACTAGAAATCAGATTCCCTCTGGGAGCGTAGGTTCGAGTCCTACCGACTGCGTTTCTTTTTTGTGTCAAGAGGTGAAGAACATCTCCAACGGAACCGTGAAATGAGCGAATACATGGGAAGCCCTGCGTTCGAGACGCTTGTGAATTTTACAGTTGTCCAGTGAGCGTCGACAAAACACGTAGCTCCTCCGCTGTAGCATATGAGACGTACAAACTGCTGCAATTTGACTTTACATCGTGTGTCAGCTTTCTTCGATAGTCTGTTACGAGCCTAGCGCAATGAGTTTATAGACAGCAGTCAGACGACGTTTAAATAGTAACAGCTCCACGCAACGATTACCCAACAGTAAAGGACATGAGGCAATGTGTCAGTATACGTAGTGGGAGGGGTGCTCACGTAAAGTGAGCCCGGATAGCTCAGTCGGTAGAGCATTAGGCTTTTAACCTAAGGGTCCAGGGTTCAAGTCCCTGTTCGGGCGGAAATTTTAATACTTTGGTAGCCGCACGTCTAGTAGCGGTGTAAGCACTACGGAAAAGAACGCAGCTACGCCGTTTCCTGGCACTGCAGTGCTTTAAACGGTAGCAGTTGCATGTGTCGCTAGGGTCTTGCGCTACTGGCAGTCGTGGCCGAGTGGTTAAGGCGTCTGACTCGAAATCAGATTCCCCCTGGGAGCGTAGGTTCGAATCCTACCGGCTGCGTGCGATTTTGCATTAAAACGAGCAGAAATTTTCGCACACATGTGACATGCGTGGGTGAATGCGGATCCAAACCAGTGACACCATTCTCAACAAGACGGAAATTTGTGTTTAAGAATACTGTTTCGCGACGGCCGCTGTCTGTTGTGCCTATCGGTTCACCTCGCACGGACGCTAGTACTGCAGAAATCAGTCGCACGCCCACGAACGCGCCCCCGTCCTTTTGTCGCGCCGTCGCCGTGTTCGTGAGTACGCAGATGTGCTTGAAAGTGTAGGACAGAGCGAGCATTCATTTCTTTCTATGAGTCGCAATTCGATTCATTCGAGTGCGGCAAAAGCAGTGGTGCAGCGTTTCTTTTCTTAAGATCTCGCAGCTGCTTGTAAGTATGTCCATCGTTTAAGACGACACAAAACTAGCGTCAGCGGTGCGTCAGTGGGAAGTCGGTGAAGTCGCCATTGGAGCCATAAGCCAGCAATTACGACACGCGAGTCACTCGCACGCCATGCAGCATGTACTACAACGCTCGGCCGAGGGAGCGGATAGCTCAGTCGGTAGAGCGCTAGACCTTCAACCAAAGGTCCCGTGTTCAAGCCCCCGTCCAGGTGAAAACTAATACACTGTCGTAACGGCTAATGTGCTGGCAACGAAAGCACTACAGAAACGAGTGAGGCCATGTCGCGTTCTGCCGTCAGATTGCATGTAAAGGAGCAGTTGCACTTGTCGGGACACCGCTACGCGACCGGCAGTCGTGGCCGAGTGGTTAAGGCGTCTGACTAGAAATCAGATTCCCTCTGGGAGCGTAGGTTCGAGTCCTACCGACTGCGTTTCTTTTTTGTGTCAAGAGGTGAAGAACATCTCCAACGGAACCGTGAAATGAGCGAATACATGGGAAGCCCTGCGTTCGAGACGCTTGTGAA
>NW_025725646.1:0-26977 GCF_021461395.2 Schistocerca americana | reverse complement strand
GTCGGTACTGTAACCTCGTAAGCCTCAACCATGTCGACCTGACTGGTATCAGTCGGCGCATGGGAAGCGGAGGTATTCTGAGGCGGAGCAGGGTCCTGACGGGTCGGTTGATTGTTTCTTTCTGTCAGGGGTGCCCTGGATTCTGTTGATTCAGAATCGGTAACCGAAGGGGGATGCGCGTGCTTGCGAGAGGCATGTGAGTACGGCGCATCCCGCGCCTTCGTTGTTGATTTCATTGATTTACGACGTGTAGCGGGAGCTGCAGCGTCAGCGGAGCCGGGTGTAGGGGCGGCCAGGACGGCTTCGTTGTCACCGTTAGGTATCCCGCCGGAGCCTGACCCCACGCTACTCGGCCCTGGGCCGGTCGAACCCAGCTCAACGCTGTCAAGCTGCGTCTGCTCAACCGCTTGATTGATATTTTCTTTAGTAATTTGAGTTATCGGATCCGACAGCCGCCGGTGATCTGATCGACTGGAAGATAGACAAGATTCGGACGAATACGACAATAATTCGGCGCATGACATGATATTCTTGCCAGACGAGGGAAACAACCCACGAGAACCGGCAGAGGGAGCGGCCATCGTGGCCTTTGACTCCGCCGCGGACGACGAAATCAACGCGCGCGACGACCGATAGCAACGCAGAAAATAACCGCCTCGATTGAAAGACGATGCGGAACAACGCAGAAAGCGAACGTCCGACTAACGCCGAACACAGAAAAACGCGCGGAAAATACACTTCAACTATCACGTAACACAGCAAGCGCTCCGCTCTAGTCAGCGTCTCCCCACACAGTGGCACCCGCCGCCAGCCGCCGCCGCACCTTTACCAGCTCGCCCTGTTGCGGCCGCCGACCAATGGGGCGCGCGCGCAACCGGCCGCCGCACCCGAGCCCATAAAGCACCCCCACCCCGGCTGCGCCGGCACGCACTCCGCTGCTCGACTCGCTGCCGCTCGCACCGGTCGTTTTCGTTGCCCGTTTCGTGTGCACCGTCGCTAGCCCATCGCCATGTCCGGACGCGGAAAGGAGGCAAAGTCAAGGGCAAGTCAAAGTCCCGCTCAAGCAGGGCTGGGCTCCAGTTCCCGGTCGGCAGAATCCACCGCCTCCTGCGCAAGGGAAACTACGCAGAGCGCGTCGGCGCCGGGGCGCCCGTCTACCTCGCCGCCGTCATGGAGTACCTCGCGGCTGAGGTGCTCGAGCTGGCCGGAAACGCGGCCCGCGACAACAAGAAGACGCGCATCATCCCGCGCCACCTGCAGCTTGCCATCCGCAACGACGAGGAGCTCAACAAGCTCCTGTCGGGCGTCACCATCGCACAGGGTGGTGTCCTGCCCAACATCCAGGCCGTCCTGCTGCCAAAGAAGACCGAGAAGAAGGCCTAAAGGAGGCCAGGCAATCGCAGCGCCGCGTGCTCCCCTGCACGCAACGCGCTTTGCCGGCTCGGCCCACAACAATCGGGCCCTTTTCAGGGCCACCACACAAACCTACGTCCAAAGCAAAATTTCAGTCGTCCTCGCCGCACCTTGTTTTGTTTTTTTAACTTTGCACTGTCACAGCACAGCCGCCGCCGGCGCACGTCCGCCATCTTGTCGTCCACACAGCCCCGTGTGGCCCAACACACACACACACATTTTGCACGGTCGCAGTCGCCTTCCAAACCGACAACGGCAGCAATAATGACCATTGTTAAAGGGAGGCGTGTCGACACACCGCCCTCCACTCCCGCGCGCAACGGCCGTCGACACGAACGAAACAGCTGATCCGGCCGCCTATGCCCACACGCCTTGCCTCGGAAACCCCAACGCCGCCGCAAACAAACACACAGAGCCAAACCACGCAAGCAAATAATCACCGCCTCTCGCACAACAACACACAGCCCGCCATCTCCGTCGCGATCGATACAAAGACACACAAACGAAGCAGCTCCACACACAGCCAGCCACATGACACGTTTCCTTTCCTTCTCCCCTCCCAGTCACATCACGTCGCTCAAACGGAAAGAAAGAAACAAAGGACAGAGAGAAACAAACAAACAAACAACACAGCGCACACACGCAGCAACAACACAGACTCTTTCGCACTTTTCAACTTCCGAACAGTGTGGTGGCCCTGAAAAGGGCCGTTTTCTAGTCTCTCCCACCCACAAGCACGGCCGCGGGAAGGCCAGCGCCCGCTGCGACGCAGCCTAACCGCCGAAACCGTACAGGGTGCGCCCCTGCCTCTTCAGGGCGTACACCACGTCCATGGCCGTCACAGTCCTTGCGCTTGGCGTGCTCAGTGTACGTCACCGCGTCGCGGATCACGTTCTCCAGGAACACCTTCAGCACCCCGCGGGTCTCCTCGTAGATCAGACCAGAGATGCGCTTCACGCCGCCCCTGCGAGCCAGGCGGCGGATGGCGGGCTTCGTGATGCCCTGGATGTTGTCGCGCAACACCTTGCGGTGCCGCTTGGCGCCACCCTTGCCGAGCCCCTTTCCTCCCTTGCCGCGGCCTGTCATCCTTCCTTCCTCGGGCAAAGCAAAACGTGCACAAACAGCAGCTGCAGCGGCTGGCGAGTCGGCTACGGTCTGCGCCCAGCGCGCCCGCCGCCCCCCTATATAGACTCTGGCCCGCCCTCCCCCCACCACGCGCAACCGAGGGCATATAAGCGCAGCACGGAGGCGCGCGGGCCCGTTGTCAAGGCAGCACCGGACGCCGCGCCGCACCTAACCTCCACGCACGCCGCTCCGCTACCGCTACCGCTACCGCTATGGCCCGCACAAAGCAAACGGCCCGCAAGTCCACCGGCGGAAAGGCGCCGCGCAAACAGCTCGCCACCAAGGCGGCGAGGAAGAGCGCGCCCGCCACCGGAGGCGTCAAGAAGCCCCACCGCTACAGGCCGGGCACCGTCGCCCTGCGAGAAATCAGGCGCTACCAGAAGAGCACAGAGCTGCTCATCCGCAAGCTGCCATTCCAGCGCCTAGTGCGCGAGATCGCCCAGGACTTCAAGACCGACCTGCGCTTCCAGAGCTCCGCAGTCATGGCCCTGCAGGAGGCCAGCGAGGCCTACCTCGTCGGCCTCTTCGAAGACACCAACCTGTGCGCAATCCACGCCAAGCGCGTCACCATCATGCCCAAGGACATCCAGCTCGCGCGCCGCATCCGCGGCGAGCGCGCCTAAACCGCGCCGCGGCACCGCACCGCACAAACAAAAACGGCCCTTTTCAGGGCCACTAACATCTCTCCGTCGCGAGCAAACTTTGTCGGTCGCCTGCCTCTCGCCCCGCAACCCAAAAACAAACACCGCCACTTCCCGTCCGTCCGCCACACCCGCTCACTCTGCCTGCCTGCTAGCAGCGCGCAACAATCACACATCATCCCTCCCCGGCGCTCCAAGCGCACAATACCCAACGGCCGACGTCACACCGCACGGGTGGCTGGCCGGCCGCCGCTTTCGTTTCGAAAACAAAAAAAACCCGCACTCCACTCCGACGGCCAACGGCCAGGCAGGCGCGCTCGCTCGCTCTACACGCCACCGACTCCTTCCACATCTCTCAACGTGCCCCCCGTTGCAAAACATAACACACACAAAGGAACAAAACAAAGACCAGACACGACTCGACAAGACAGACATCCGAGAAGAACGAACGCAGGCAAGCCAACCAACGTATTCAAACAAAACAACGTGACAGAAAACCAACCGTCGGCCGCCGCCACAAACACGGCGACAATCAACCACGACAACAACAACACCGCTTACCGCTACCGCCGCCCACACCCGCCACCGACCCCCGCAATCCAACCACCACGGCACGCAAACAGCATCCCCACGGGCATACAGACAGACACCCACACCAAACGCAACACGACAATCAAAACCTTCCCCGACGTGCTTTGATGGCCCTGAGAAGGGCCGTTTTGGGCCGCGCGTCTCTTGCGCGCCACTAGACGACGACGGGGGGTGGGGACGACGGAGTCAAGCGCCAAACCCTTCCTTTCCCATCTCTTTCTCCTCTACTCTACTTCTTCTTCTTGGGCGAAGCCTTCGCCTTAGACGGCGTCGTCGCCTTCTTCGGGCGCGGCGCCTTCGGCTTCTTCGTCGGAACCTTGGCGGCCTTCTTCGCCTTCGACGGCGACTTGGCCTTGGCCGGCTTGGCCGCAGCCGCCTTCTTCGCACCCGCGGGAGCGGCCGACGCCGCAGACGCCTTCTTGGCGGCGCCCGCCTTCCGACCGGTCGCCGCCTTCACGCCACCAGCCTTCTTTGCGCCGGCCGCACGGGCGCCCTTCTTCTCCTTGCTGGCCGGAGCGGCGCGCTTCTTCTTGGCACCGCCAGCACGAGCCTTGCCGCCCTCGGCCGCCCCCCCGCCGCCGGCGCCGGCAAGCTTGAACGAGCCGGACGCGCCCTTCCCCTTCGTCTGCACCAGCTCGCCCGCCACGACGGCCGACTTGAGGTACTTCTTGATAAACGGCGCCAGCTTCTCCGCGTCCAGCTTGTAGTGCGCGGCTATGTACTTCTTGATCGCCTGCAGCGACGACCCGCCGCGCTCCTTCAGACTCTTGATGGCGGCCGTCACCATCTCAGAGGTGCGCGGGTGCGCAGGCTTGGCGCGCGGCTTCTTCGCAGACGACGCAGACTTGGCCTTCTTCGTAGTGCCGGTGGCGGCGGGTGCCGCAGCAGTCTCGTTCGTAGCCGCCTGATCTGCCATTTCGACGACGCGCGTAACACACAGCGAGAGCGAGCGGGACGGCAGGCACGCAAGCACAGCACAGCAGCAGAGCAGAGAATCACAAGGCCCAGCCAGTGTCGCGGGCGGGCGCGGACGGCCGAGAGAGCGGCCGCCACTCTGCGCGCCGCCGCGCCGCGCCTCCCGCGCTTGCTACCGCCCAACGTCCGACAGCCTGTGCGGAGCAGCCCCAAACCTGCGCCACAACCGCCCGCGCCTTTCAAACCACCGAGGATGGGGCTACACACAGCCACACCACAGTCGCCAACCAGTCGCCACGGCAGCGCCGCAAACCACGGCCAAACTGCAGCTACCGCGCGCTACAGCCTGGGTCGGCCCGCCGAGAATCGCCGCCCCCGCCCAAATGCCGCCCCCACAGCCCCAGCCGACGACCCGCCACAATGGCCAAACCTTCGGCAAAACTCCCACACCGTCGCCGCGGCAGCCCGGCCAGCGCGGCCGGCGCCACAGCCACACAAGCCGAGGCGTGCGGCGATGACGGCCGTGCAAACGCGCCTCCGCCGCCCCATCGCCTTCCGTCGCCCTCCCGCCGTTTCCCGATCGGCCCGCAGCCGTCGGGCCACATCGCGCGCCGTCCTCCTCCTCTCGCCCGCCAACATTCACAGCCGTTTCTCAACAATTGCCCGCCGCAAACGGACGCCGCCTGCGCAACAGGCGCCGCCGCCCCTCGCCGCTTCCGACCCAACCCCTCGACCGAGGCAAACCGCAATCCGAATCTACAGACCAACCCAATCTGCCGTCAAGCACACACGCCAGCCGACCTTACACGTTACGCGTTACACATTACGTTTACACGTCTAGGTTAGGTTAGGTTAGGTGGGCGTGGGTTAGGTTAAGGGGACTTGGGTTAGGTTAAGCGTCAAACTTAGGTTAAGCATTCAAACACGTCAGGCGTCAGAGGCTAGGTTAGGTTAGGTTACACGTTAGGTTAAGGGGTCAGTGCTAGGTTAAGAAGCGTCAAACGTAGGTTAAAAAAGCGTTCAAACGTGAGGCGTGAGCCGGACAGCTTACCGTACGTAGACGTTAGGGGCTCACAGGCTGAGCTCACCTCGCCACACCACAGGTTAGGTTCGGTTCGGTTCGCTCGGCTCAGCGTAAAGCGCCGAGGTCAGGGTTACGTTCGTTCACCTTCGGGCGCCACACTTTCGGTTGAAAGGTCGCGACGGGACGACGTCGGCAGGCACGCCGCAAACGAACAAAAAACGTACAGACGACGTCGAAAACCGCCGACAGACGGGGGAGCAGCACGACCACGACCAGATACCGAGCGCGAACGAGACACACGCGAACCACCCCCACCGGCCAAACGGCACCACACAACAACCCAGAGCACCACGTGTCGACACCAGAAGCAACCCGCCGCTCACGCGACATGGCTGGCACCGAAGGGCAACCGCCCGCAACTGCGCTTTCCGCGCCGGCCCGGATGCACGTCGTGCTACAACAACACCACTACCGTACACAGCCGCTGTTCACAACACCACTATCAATGGCGCGCCCGCGGCTCGCCGCCGTCGCAGTCGCAGCCGCAGCCCCAACGCCAGCACTTTTGCACCACCATTCACACGCACCGCAACACAGCTCGCCGACACAGCCGAACAAAACAAACACCACACAACAACAGCAACAACGCCGCCGCCTCTACTTGTGCCGGCGACCCACCCCGCCGATGGCGCACCTTTCGCCAGCCGGCAATCGACACACACGCACCCACCCCCCGGGGCCCAGTGCAAAAAAAAACCACACAAAAACAAAACAAAAACAAAACAACACAAACGACACGGGAAGCGCACACCGCCACTTCGCGCGCACGCCACCAACCAGTCGTCGTCTCAAAATAACAAACACAAACAAAATAAACTAACAACTAGGGCAACACAAAACAAAAACGCCTCGCACGAACCGCCCACAAAAAGGACAAGCACACGCACAGCCTCTGCTGACGACCACGACGCAGCGGCACGCTGCTCCTGTCCCGCGCCCCGCGCCCCACTCGATTCACAACTCACGCGACACCGTCAACGACGGGCTCGCTTCCCGCAACCTACCACCTTTCCGCCACGACGCACAGCCCCAGCCCCAGCCCCACCCGACGACTGCACTTTCACCACCGCCTCCCCCTTCCCCCCCAAAACACACACACACACACACACACACACACACACACAGCCAGCCAAAAACGCACTCGCGACCCACACATGCACGTGCATCGGCACACGCCAACCAGTCAACGTCGACAACCACACGCAAGGCTCGAAACGAAAACGAAACCGGCGTCCTTCCACGTTGCCATCAAGCTACGCGACACAAGACACAAGGAACCAACACAACAGCCGGCCCCACTAATTCCCACTCTCACGCCGCAAAAAGCACACCGAAACCGCCAAACACGCACGCACATTCCCCTTCGCACTGACACCACCGACCGGCTCGCTACCACACACCTCTCGGCAGCCGTTTCACGCCAATTCGCCACACCGCCCACACAGTCGACAAGCGCCCGCCCTGTACGGCACACGCAACGACGCAGCGCAGCAAAGGGCGCCCGCAACACATACCTCTCCGCCGCCCGACGCGCCAACCGCCACACCACACCGCCGGCCACTCGCAAATTGTGCACTGCCACCAGCCACACGTCCAACACGCCGCGCCGCCTCCGGCCACCCGCCAGGGGGCGCTCACGTCCGCGACAACAGCGCGGCCCGCCGGGCCGGGCCGAACCGAACCGAGCCGCCGCTGCTCTGCACTCGGCACGGCCACACCCTGCTGCAGACCGGGCTCGTCCCTCTGTACGCGTCTGCCTGCGCATCAACACAACACGACCTTTTTTGTTTTTTCTTCTCTCTACCGCCATCCCTTCTTCTCGCGTTTTACTCGTTGTTGCAGCAGCGGCGCACACCTACACATCCACAGCCCCAGCCGAGCCGGCCTCACCTCAGGGCCCGCCGCCAGCGTCTCCTCCTCGGGCACAGGTGCGGTGCTGTGGCCGCCCATCCAACCGCATTGCTGGCCGTCCAGCCACCAGGCGTTCCCACTGCCGCGAGCCACGCCGCGCACCGACCCTGCTGCAGAACACGAAGCATAGCCAGAGACCGACCGATACACAAAGCAAGCCGTCGCCTCGCCTCTTGTCCTTCCTGCCTTCCTTCCGCCCCCGCCCTTCTCACACCACCGCCTCTCCACTTTCGCCCCCCCCTCCTTTTTTTTTTTTTTTTTTTTTGTTTTCTTCTTTCTTTCTTTCTTTCTTTCTTTCTTTCTTTCTTTCTTTCTTTGGCCCTCTCTCCTTCCCGCCATGGCGGTTACGGCACCGCCTGCAGCGGCAGATTTTTTGCGCCCACACGCCTACTCCTACCACCATTAAACCTTGCCCTGCCCTGCCCTGCCCTGCCCTGCCCATCAACGTCGCAGTCGAACCGACGCTTGCCAACACACTGCCCACGTTCCTTTCTCTTTTCGGCCTACGCCCATTACGCGCCGCCGCCACAGCACCTTCCCTTCCCACAACACACCGACGTCATCACACGCACCCAAAACAGGGGCCACGACCGTGTTCCTCGCCCACTCCCATCCCGCACGGTACGCACATTCCCAACTACTACCGCGCACCCTCCCTTTCCAATCTGTGTGTCTCTGTGTCTGTGTCCTGTCCGCGCGTGACGCCTCTCAACATCCGCCGTCCCCCGTCCCGTTTTCGCCCCCATGCCGTCGTCGCGCCGCCTCCGCCCCTGTCCGCCCCGCACCACACCATACACCGCTGCTTGTCCCGGCCGTTGCCACCAAAGGCGCCGACCGCAAACGCGCCACGCCGCAGCCCCCGTGCGTCTCGCGCTCGCTTGCATCTCCGTGCCGACGCTGCCTCTCTTCCCGCTCGCACTCGACCTCGACAACACAGTCTTTGGCTCCGCCACTGCGTGTTCCGGTGGTACGCACGCTGCAACACGTATGTATTCATTACCAGAGCGATGGCGAGGCATGACAGCATCTCTGTCTGACCAGAGAGTTCTTTATCGCTGCTAGTCGGCGCTTGGACCGCGCCAGACGACAGTAGTGGCACGCACCGGGTCGCCAGGAACAGTTGTTATATATATATATTGTAGCGCGAGTCGGGAGAGGTAGTAGTCGGTCGACAGTAGTAGCGGGTGGACGGTTGTACTGAGCGGGCGTCGGCGGCGTGCTCTGCTCGTCTCGCGACTCTGGTCACGGTTCGGGACGATGTATAGTCTATTGTGTTATAATCAAACGGTGGTGTGACGCTGCATTGCGCAAATCTGATAACGTATGTTCATTGTACTTATTTTGTTCAACAACAAAAGCCCCACTATTACTTTTTTTCTAAAGTAACTTTTGTCTCTTAACGAAAAACATTCACTTTTTAAAGACTACTTCCTATGGCATTTCCCTCCAAGGAGTGCAATTAATTACCAGCCAGCACTCATTCATTGCACACAGCTGTGTAAGGGGTATCTACAATTGAGGAGCGGATATAAATGCAATTTTTTGTTTTTTTTTTTTTTGTGTGTGTGTTGTAACCTCCCAGCAAAATTTAAAATAATGGACAATGTTATTTACGGATGCTAATGGACATTGCGCTAATTGTAACCTCGCCCACAATGAGAGGTATTGAAAATGGCAACACAAATGTGAAATTCGCAATCTGACTCAAATATAAAGTCTTCACACAACATTTAAAAAAGTCCGTTCAGTGACAAGAAACTTCAATTAAACCGAAATATCGGTCTTTGGCCCTGTGCAAAACAATCAGAATTAAAGTCTTACCTCCGAATAAATGGATGTCACATTTCTGCTCTGGTTGTTGCGCAGCGCTTGGAGGAACTGCATTGCAAATAATAATATTCTCTTTTTTTGTGATTTTAGTGACATTTTTCTTCAAAGAAGTGGAATGAAATGTGAAGTGCAACGAACTCTTTAGTTCAATAAACAATTAAATGTTTGAAAAATGCTTTTGAAATAAAAATTATTATTGGGGAACTTGTTGGAGAATAATTACAATAAATACAATTTTTCATTATCTAATGATTATATTAATTAACAGTATACCTTATTCACCATCTTGACCAGTGTTGCCGACCGCCTACATCACACAACCGCACTCGGCTGCTACTACTGACCGACCGCTCTGCATGACGACTATTGGCGTACTGCACGCGACGACTACTGACAGAGTACAGCCCTCAACTACACAGAGCTACGGACTCGCAACGACTACTGACTGACTGACTGACTGACTGACTGAGAACCGCTCGCAACACTCGCGCAGTCCAGCGCAAACTCTCTGGTCACAGATGCTACAATGTCTCGCCATCGCTACTATGTTACATACGTGTTTCAGTGTCTTTTTCATTGGGGTAACGATCTTTGGCTCTTTTTATTCTGAATACAGGGCCAAAGGTCAACGCTGCTGCCCTTATACAATTTATCAGGTTTCATTATGTCTGTTGCAATGTTACATACGGTTCACTCTTTCATTAATATTATCGTTGGGTTTGTTTTGTAGGGACGTTAACATTCTGGCACATTTTTATTATCATCGGACTCTCTGCTATTTGTGCAGGGAGGTTATACCTGGGTCCATTTCCATTTCCATTTACATTTTAATATTGATAGACTTTTTGTTTTCTTGTTGTTTTTCCTTCTTTTTTTTTTGTTGTTTTTTTTTTGTTTTGTTTTTCCCGCTCTCACCACCACCGCCGCATCACGCCTTCCGTTTTCTTGGTTTCTTTTCTGTTCTTCAACTGCTTCAACATCACCGCGCCCCATTTCCACACCACAGCCATCAGCCTCCAAGACGGGCGGGCGCAGTGTGCCATTTCCGGCGCACAAGCACACCCGTACGGTACTCTCCTCGCCCCCACGCCACCAACAACACAGCGACCACGCGGCTTTCAGGCACGGCACGGCACCGGCGAAATGCGCCGCCCCCGCCCCTCCGCGCATCCGTCCGTCTCGCCACGTTCACTGACAGCCGCGTCTGCGGCTACACCACGACAACCACAACACAACACCGCTCCCCTCCCTGGCAACTCACATTGTTTTTCTCCTCCTCTTTTGCACAAACCACAACGCCGAGCACAGGCGCAAGCCACCCACACCGCGCCCCTCCCCGTCCCGTCTTTGGCCGCCGCTCCTCGTTTCCTCGTTTGCCCCCTCCCATCTCCCGAAATGCCATGCCAGCAGCGTTACGCATGCCCCTCCCCTGTCCACACAACACTACCGCCTAACGAACAGCCTTCCGGGCCACATGCAGGGCACGCCCACCTCCAAACACTGCCAATTCACGGACGCACGCACACACACACACACACACACACACACACACACACACGCACGCACACACACTCACTTTCTCGACACCTTTCTGTACGGAGGGTGCGTCATCTCGACCGTGACAGAGTGACGGCAACTATCGACGATCCATTTCCCCCCACTGGTAAAACATGTCCACTAACACCTACATACATCATTCAAGTACACAGACAATAGCATACACACAATGGGAGGGCACACGAACATGGACGGCACGGCACTGTCATACACTCTTCCTCAGAACCATATCAACAAACGTTACGTACATCCGGGAAAGCGAAAGCGAAAGCAAAAGCAAAGGGCAAAGCCCAATGCAGCCGTCAAAGGTAACGTTCACCACGGCAGACACTTGCAGCCGCGCCGCCGTTAAACGCATTTCAGTGCGGCTCCAATACGCCTCCGACATGGGAACGTTCCGTTGCTCTACGAATGCGTTTCTCCCCTTTTTCCCTTCCTCTCTCTTTTGCCCCCCCTCCTTGCACTCTTGCCTCATTCCTCACGTTCTGCCCAGACATTCGACCGATCAAAGTCAACCTTTCGTTACCGTTCTCAGCGCGACGGTGTACAACAGTATGACGGGTGTGCCCACGACTTCGGTTCAGTTGCGTGACGCCGGTCTATCGCGCCGATCGACAGTTACTCAGGGGGCGACGGATCGGACCACGTCACCGACACACAAAACACTTTCAAACAAACAAATACATACCGGATGGACACAGACAAACACGTGTACAGACATTCGCCAAACAAACGACCGCCGCCGCCGCCGCCGTCGTCGCGCTTACTGTACTGCACTGGACACGCGTGCATCTTGAATGACGACATCGGTGTGCGTGCGTCGTACGCAATCAGTCAGACACGGCTATCAAACATCAGAGTCGAATGGTACATCATCGTGCGTGTCGCCGTACACGTACAGTACAATACAACAACAATGCGTCTTAATGGCACGTTCATTTCAACGTCACTCACACACCTCCACGCTGCAGTTACGTCGCACCATTGTCGAACTCGGCGTACAGCAAAGGGAATAGTGGGCGGCAAAAAAAAAAAAAAAAACCAAACAAAAACATTTCACATTTCACCCTCGCCATGTATGATGTGCAAAAAAAAAAACAAACCCGCAAACGGCCGTCGTTACGGTGACACAAAAGTCGCCGATCGCACTGTCCCCCCTCGCAGACGGGTAACACACACACACACACACACACACACCAACAACACCAATGGGTCAAAAACCACGCCAACGAGGCGTGCCACCATTCCACGCCACGGCGACCAACCTCGTGGCCGTACCCCGCGCAACACGCTTTGACGCGCCCCCCCCACCCACAAAAAAAAAGGAAACACATACATCACAGCCGTCCACACAAACAACAACAACAACAATTCCGCCCTTCCCGCAAAAGGCACGTTGGTGGCCCTGAAAAGGGCCGTTTTGCCGCTCTCGCAACGGAGGAGCCTTCTCCATCCTTCCTTCCTTCCTTCCATTCCAGAGCCACCTCCTTACTTGGAGCTCGTGTACTTGGTCACCGCCTTCGTGCCCTCGCTCACGGCGTGCTTGGCCAGCTCGCCAGGCAGCAACAGCCGCACAGCGGTCTGGATCTCGCGGGACGTGATGGTCGAGCGCTTGTTGTAGTGCGCCAGGCGAGAAGCCTCGGCCGCAATGCGCTCGAAAATGTCGTTCACGAAGCTGTTCATGATGCTCATCGCCTTCGACGAGATGCCCGTGTCAGGGTGCACCTGCTTCAGCACCTTGTAGATGTAGATGGCATAGCTCTCCTTCCTCTTGCGCTTCTTCTTCTTGTCGCCCTTCGAAATGTTCTTCTGCGCCTTGCCAGCCTTCTTGGCGGCCTTCCCGCTAGTCTTGGGCGGCATCTCGAACCAACGTACGGCAGCAGCAACACCAGTAGCAAGCGCTCCGCTCTAGTCAGCGTCTCCCCACACAGTGGCACCCGCCGCCATTTTTTTTTTTTTTTTTTTTTTTTTTTTTTTTAGCACATTTCATTCCCTTCTCGGATGGAGAAGGGCGGGCTGTTATAGAGCATGCTTGGGCTCTTTTCAGCCAAGGGTTGTATTTATGCTGTTTTGGCACAATTTATTGTTTTGGTTGCTGGGGTGCTGGGAAAGGGGTGGATATCTCCCAATTGGGAATTTATTTGCAGGAGTTTGTTGGGGACAGTTCCGGTATTCACCTTAGCGGCCAAGGAAAACCTGCAAAACCCGGCCAGAACTGCTTGTCATGGACCTTCTCTTTATTTTCCGTGACGGAGCCGCCATTGTAGTTGGCGCTGCCGTTCCCGGTGGGCGAGGGCGGCTTCGTGTTCCGCCTCTCGCTCTCTTCTTCTTCTTTCTTCTCTCACTCTGAGGTCCTCTACCTCTGGGGAGGGAGAACTCGGAGTGAGAGGTTTGCTGCTCGTTGTCGTCTCGATTTTGTGCAGCTTCCATGGAGACCTGGTGGGCTCCGTGGCTGCCACTTCGGTTTGCGTGCCGATGGTCGCCGCATCCGTCGTCTCGGTTTGGGCGCTTCGATGGCGCTTGCACCGTTTGGACGACGTCTGGGTGCCCTCATCGACACGCACGTTGGCTTCTGTGGGGATGGTTGAGGCGCCGTCGGTGGTCTGACTGGCGCGGTTGATGACCATCCTCTTCTTCTTTGTGGTGGTGTCTTCGGTCTGCGTGGCCGCGGACGCGCTGGTGTGTGCCGTCGGCCCATCACATTGAAGGCGGAGAGCCAAGGCTTCCCTCAGCAGGTGGCAGGCAGCCTCCATTTCCGCGTGGAGAGCCATCCGGAAGCGTGACTCCGCTTCCTCCATCAGCGCGGCGATGTTGTCCACACCGCTGCTGCCTGCTGAGTGGCGTCCCTCCTGCTCGCGCGAGGGCCCCCCCCCACCACCTCTGCCACTGGCGGGTGGAGGGGCCGGCTGCGCGTTGTGGCGGGGCGCTGCTGCTTTGTTCGGCGTCTCGGGGGTTTCAGCGCTGGCGCGCTTCCGCCTCCTCCTCCTTCTCCTCTTCTTCGTTGTCGGCTTCTCGCGGCGGCCGTCTTCTTTGTGGGCAGAGAATGCCCGGCAGCCTCGCCAGCTGGCAACATGGTCGCCGCCACAGCGAACGCATGTTGGCTTCTCGTCTCGAAGCAAAGTGCACTCGCGGGTGTCGTGACCAACACCGCATTTGGCGCACTTCGCTTCGAAGCGGCAGTGCTTTGCCACGTGGCCCTCCCTCTGACACTTAAAACACTGAGGTTTCGTGTCGAGGTCGGGCGGAAGTGGCTCGATCTTCACGTCGAAACCTGCTAGGGTGGTTAACCCGCAGATTCCGACGTCTTTGCCTCCTTCTTGGCTGGAGTCTTCCTGGGGCGACTCGACAGCCAGGATGAAGAGTGGCGGTCTTCTCCTGTTCGTCCTGTTGTGCAGCTTAACTATGGCCTCATAGTTATGCTGCAACAGGACTTTGCGCACCGATTCCGCCGTCATGATCCACGGTAGCCCCCTCAGTAGGACCTTAAGAAGTGGTTTCCTCTTCTTTGGTCCGCTGTAGGTAGGTGGCTCCATGAGGTACGCATTCAGCCGGTCGCAGAGAATCTTTCGATCCTCCTGCGAACGCGGCTGAATGGACAGAGTGGCCTCGTTGTCCAGCATCTGCACTGTTGGGTGGTAGCGTAGTTCCATTGCCACCTCGTCGTAAGTCTCCACCCAGTCTCGACCCGTGTAGCGTATGCACACAGGGAGAACTTGGGCGGAGGGTCGACAAGGTGACGGTGCTACTACCTCTTCTTCTGCGTGTGTGGTCGGTGCGACGGAGCAGCTGCGTCGATCTGAAGAGACGCTGCGCTCACTGCCGTCCGACCGCAGAAAGTCTGCGCGGGTTGGCATCTTTGCGGGAGAGTTGCGCTTCCCGCGTTTCCCTTTGCCTTTGCCCATGGCGAGTGCGGCGTCTCTACACGACAATTTGCTTTCGGCAACACGACAATCTTGCCGAGACGCGCACACTCACCACGGAGCCGCCCTCTCTAACTCTTCACGCGGCAGTTGCGGAGCGCCCTACTACATGCACCCGCACGCCACCGCTGCCCAACTCGGAATGACCCGCCGCCAGCCGCCGCCGCACCTTTACCAGCTCGCCCTGTTGCGGCCGCCGACCAATGGGGCGCGCGCGCAACCGGCCGCCGCACCCGAGCCCATAAAGCACCCCCACCCCGGCTGCGCCGGCACGCACTCCGCTGCTCGACTCGCTGCCGCTCGCACCGGTCGTTTTCGTTGCCGTTTCGTGTGCACCGTCGCTAGCCCATCGCCATGTCCGGACGCGGAAAGGGAGGCAAAGTCAAGGGCAAGTCAAAGTCCCGCTCAAGCAGGGCTGGGCTCCAGTTCCCGGTCGGCAGAATCCACCGCCTCCTGCGCAAGGGAAACTACGCAGAGCGCGTCGGCGCCGGGGCGCCCGTCTACCTCGCCGCCGTCATGGAGTACCTCGCGGCTGAGGTGCTCGAGCTGGCCGGAAACGCGGCCCGCGACAACAAGAAGACGCGCATCATCCCGCGCCACCTGCAGCTTGCCATCCGCAACGACGAGGAGCTCAACAAGCTCCTGTCGGGCGTCACCATCGCACAGGGTGGTGTCCTGCCCAACATCCAGGCCGTCCTGCTGCCAAAGAAGACCGAGAAGAAGGCCTAAAGGAGGCCAGGCAATCGCAGCGCCGCGTGCTCCCCTGCACGCAACGCGCTTTGCCGGCTCGGCCCACAACAATCGGCCCTTTTCAGGGCCACCACACAAACCTACGTCCAAAGCAAAATTTCAGTCGTCCTCGCCGCACCTTGTTTTGTTTTTTAACTTTGCACTGTCACAGCACAGCCGCCGCCGGCGCACGTCCGCCATCTTGTCGTCCACACAGCCCGTGTGGCCCAACACACACACACACATTTTGCACGGTCGCAGTCGCCTTCCAAACCGACAACGGCAGCAATAATGACCATTGTTAAAGGGAGGCGTGTCGACACACCGCCCTCCACTCCCGCGCGCAACGGCCGTCGACACGAACGAAACAGCTGATCCGGCCGCCTATGCCCACACGCCTTGCCTCGGAAACCCCAACGCCGCCGCAAACAAACACACAGAGCCAAACCACGCAAGCAAATAATCACCGCCTCTCGCACAACAACACACAGCCCGCCATCTCCGTCGCGATCGATACAAAGACACACAAACGAAGCAGCTCCACACACAGCCAGCCACATGACACGTTTCCTTTCCTTCTCCCCTCCCAGTCACATCACGTCGCTCAAACGGAAAGAAAGAAACAAAGACAGAGAGAAACAAACAAACAAACAACACAGCGCACACACGCAGCAACAACACAGACTCTTTCGCACTTTTCAACTTCCGAACAGTGTGGTGGCCCTGAAAAGGGCCGTTTTCTAGTCTCTCCCACCCACAAGCACGGCCGCGGGAAGGCCAGCGCCCGCTGCGACGCAGCCTAACCGCCGAAACCGTACAGGGTGCGCCCCTGCCTCTTCAGGGCGTACACCACGTCCATGGCCGTCACAGTCTTGCGCTTGGCGTGCTCAGTGTACGTCACCGCGTCGCGGATCACGTTCTCCAGGAACACCTTCAGCACCCCGCGGGTCTCCTCGTAGATCAGACCAGAGATGCGCTTCACGCCGCCCCTGCGAGCCAGGCGGCGGATGGCGGGCTTCGTGATGCCCTGGATGTTGTCGCGCAACACCTTGCGGTGCCGCTTGGCGCCACCCTTGCCGAGCCCCTTTCCTCCCTTGCCGCGGCCTGTCATCCTTCCTTCCTCGGGCAAAGCAAAACGTGCACAAACAGCAGCTGCAGCGGCTGGCGAGTCGGCTACGGTCTGCGCCCAGCGCGCCCGCCGCCCCCCTATATAGACTCTGGCCCGCCCTCCCCCCACCACGCGCAACCGAGGGCATATAAGCGCAGCACGGAGGCGCGCGGGCCCGTTGTCAAGGCAGCACCGGACGCCGCGCCGCACCTAACCTCCACGCACGCCGCTCCGCTACCGCTACCGCTACCGCTATGGCCCGCACAAAGCAAACGGCCCGCAAGTCCACCGGCGGAAAGGCGCCGCGCAAACAGCTCGCCACCAAGGCGGCGAGGAAGAGCGCGCCCGCCACCGGAGGCGTCAAGAAGCCCCACCGCTACAGGCCGGGCACCGTCGCCCTGCGAGAAATCAGGCGCTACCAGAAGAGCACAGAGCTGCTCATCCGCAAGCTGCCATTCCAGCGCCTAGTGCGCGAGATCGCCCAGGACTTCAAGACCGACCTGCGCTTCCAGAGCTCCGCAGTCATGGCCCTGCAGGAGGCCAGCGAGGCCTACCTCGTCGGCCTCTTCGAAGACACCAACCTGTGCGCAATCCACGCCAAGCGCGTCACCATCATGCCCAAGGACATCCAGCTCGCGCGCCGCATCCGCGGCGAGCGCGCCTAAACCGCGCCGCGGCACCGCACCGCACAAACAAAAACGGCCCTTTTCAGGGCCACTAACATCTCTCCGTCGCGAGCAAACTTTGTCGGTCGCCTGCCTCTCGCCCCGCAACCCAAAAACAAACACCGCCACTTCCCGTCCGTCCGCCACACCCGCTCACTCTGCCTGCCTGCTAGCAGCGCGCAACAATCACACATCATCCCTCCCCGGCGCTCCAAGCGCACAATACCCAACGGCCGACGTCACACCGCACGGGTGGCTGGCCGGCCGCCGCTTTCGTTTCGAAAACAAAAAAAACCCGCACTCCACTCCGACGGCCAACGGCCAGGCAGGCGCGCTCGCTCGCTCTACACGCCACCGACTCCTTCCACATCTCTCAACGTGCCCCCCGTTGCAAAACATAACACACACAAAGGAACAAAACAAAGACCAGACACGACTCGACAAGACAGACATCCGAGAAGAACGAACGCAGGCAAGCCAACCAACGTATTCAAACAAAACAACGTGACAGAAAACCAACCGTCGGCCGCCGCCACAAACACGGCGACAATCAACCACGACAACAACAACACCGCTTACCGCTACCGCCGCCCACACCCGCCACCGACCCCCGCAATCCAACCACCACGGCACGCAAACAGCATCCCCACGGGCATACAGACAGACACCCACACCAAACGCAACACGACAATCAAAACCTTCCCCGACGTGCTTTGATGGCCCTGAGAAGGGCCGTTTTGGGCCGCGCGTCTCTTGCGCGCCACTAGACGACGACGGGGGGTGGGGACGACGGAGTCAAGCGCCAAACCCTTCCTTTCCCATCTCTTTCTCCTCTACTCTACTTCTTCTTCTTGGGCGAAGCCTTCGCCTTAGACGGCGTCGTCGCCTTCTTCGGGCGCGGCGCCTTCGGCTTCTTCGTCGGAACCTTGGCGGCCTTCTTCGCCTTCGACGGCGACTTGGCCTTGGCCGGCTTGGCCGCAGCCGCCTTCTTCGCACCCGCGGGAGCGGCCGACGCCGCAGACGCCTTCTTGGCGGCGCCCGCCTTCCGACCGGTCGCCGCCTTCACGCCACCAGCCTTCTTTGCGCCGGCCGCACGGGCGCCCTTCTTCTCCTTGCTGGCCGGAGCGGCGCGCTTCTTCTTGGCACCGCCAGCACGAGCCTTGCCGCCCTCGGCCGCCCCCCCCGCCGCCGGCGCCGGCAAGCTTGAACGAGCCGGACGCGCCCTTCCCCTTCGTCTGCACCAGCTCGCCCGCCACGACGGCCGACTTGAGGTACTTCTTGATAAACGGCGCCAGCTTCTCCGCGTCCAGCTTGTAGTGCGCGGCTATGTACTTCTTGATCGCCTGCAGCGACGACCCGCCGCGCTCCTTCAGACTCTTGATGGCGGCCGTCACCATCTCAGAGGTGCGCGGGTGCGCAGGCTTGGCGCGCGGCTTCTTCGCAGACGACGCAGACTTGGCCTTCTTCGTAGTGCCGGTGGCGGCGGGTGCCGCAGCAGTCTCGTTCGTAGCCGCCTGATCTGCCATTTCGACGACGCGCGTAACACACAGCGAGAGCGAGCGGGACGGCAGGCACGCAAGCACAGCACAGCAGCAGAGCAGAGAATCACAAGGCCCAGCCAGTGTCGCGGGCGGGCGCGGACGGCCGAGAGAGCGGCCGCCACTCTGCGCGCCGCCGCGCCGCGCCTCCCGCGCTTGCTACCGCCCAACGTCCGACAGCCTGTGCGGAGCAGCCCCAAACCTGCGCCACAACCGCCCGCGCCTTTCAAACCACCGAGGATGGGGCTACACACAGCCACACCACAGTCGCCAACCAGTCGCCACGGCAGCGCCGCAAACCACGGCCAAACTGCAGCTACCGCGCGCTACAGCCTGGGTCGGCCCGCCGAGAATCGCCGCCCCCGCCCAAATGCCGCCCCCACAGCCCCAGCCGACGACCCGCCACAATGGCCAAACCTTCGGCAAAACTCCCACACCGTCGCCGCGGCAGCCCGGCCAGCGCGGCCGGCGCCACAGCCACACAAGCCGAGGCGTGCGGCGATGACGGCCGTGCAAACGCGCCTCCGCCGCCCCATCGCCTTCCGTCGCCCTCCCGCCGTTTCCCGATCGGCCCGCAGCCGTCGGGCCACATCGCGCGCCGTCCTCCTCCTCTCGCCCGCCAACATTCACAGCCGTTTCTCAACAATTGCCCGCCGCAAACGGACGCCGCCTGCGCAACAGGCGCCGCCGCCCCTCGCCGCTTCCGACCCAACCCCTCGACCGAGGCAAACCGCAATCCGAATCTACAGACCAACCCAATCTGCCGTCAAGCACACACGCCAGCCGACCTTACACGTTACGCGTTACACATTACGTTTACACGTCTAGGTTAGGTTAGGTTAGGTGGGCGTGGGTTAGGTTAAGGGGACTTGGGTTAGGTTAAGCGTCAAACTTAGGTTAAGCATTCAAACACGTCAGGCGTCAGAGGCTAGGTTAGGTTAGGTTACACGTTAGGTTAAGGGGTCAGTGCTAGGTTAAGAAGCGTCAAACGTAGGTTAAAAAAGCGTTCAAACGTGAGGCGTGAGCCGGACAGCTTACCGTACGTAGACGTTAGGGGCTCA
This sequence comes from Schistocerca americana, assembly GCF_021461395.2. Taxonomy (NCBI): domain Eukaryota; kingdom Metazoa; phylum Arthropoda; class Insecta; order Orthoptera; family Acrididae; genus Schistocerca; species Schistocerca americana. The sequence goes on along the minus strand of NW_025725646.1, from coordinate 6,889 downwards.
CAGGCTGAGCTCACCTCGCCACACCACAGGTTAGGTTCGGTTCGGTTCGCTCGGCTCAGCGTAAAGCGCCGAGGTCAGGGTTACGTTCGTTCACCTTCGGGCGCCACACTTTCGGTTGAAAGGTCGCGACGGGACGACGTCGGCAGGCACGCCGCAAACGAACAAAAAACGTACAGACGACGTCGAAAACCGCCGACAGACGGGGGAGCAGCACGACCACGACCAGATACCGAGCGCGAACGAGACACACGCGAACCACCCCCACCGGCCAAACGGCACCACACAACAACCCAGAGCACCACGTGTCGACACCAGAAGCAACCCGCCGCTCACGCGACATGGCTGGCACCGAAGGGCAACCGCCCGCAACTGCGCTTTCCGCGCCGGCCCGGATGCACGTCGTGCTACAACAACACCACTACCGTACACAGCCGCTGTTCACAACACCACTATCAATGGCGCGCCCGCGGCTCGCCGCCGTCGCAGTCGCAGCCGCAGCCCCAACGCCAGCACTTTTGCACCACCATTCACACGCACCGCAACACAGCTCGCCGACACAGCCGAACAAAACAAACACCACACAACAACAGCAACAACGCCGCCGCCTCTACTTGTGCCGGCGACCCACCCCGCCGATGGCGCACCTTTCGCCAGCCGGCAATCGACACACACGCACCCACCCCCCGGGGCCCAGTGCAAAAAAAAACCACACAAAAACAAAACAAAAACAAAACAACACAAACGACACGGGAAGCGCACACCGCCACTTCGCGCGCACGCCACCAACCAGTCGTCGTCTCAAAATAACAAACACAAACAAAATAAACTAACAACTAGGGCAACACAAAACAAAAACGCCTCGCACGAACCGCCCACAAAAAGGACAAGCACACGCACAGCCTCTGCTGACGACCACGACGCAGCGGCACGCTGCTCCTGTCCCGCGCCCCGCGCCCCACTCGATTCACAACTCACGCGACACCGTCAACGACGGGCTCGCTTCCCGCAACCTACCACCTTTCCGCCACGACGCACAGCCCCAGCCCCAGCCCCACCCGACGACTGCACTTTCACCACCGCCTCCCCCTTCCCCCCCAAAACACACACACACACACACACACACACACACACACACACAGCCAGCCAAAAACGCACTCGCGACCCACACATGCACGTGCATCGGCACACGCCAACCAGTCAACGTCGACAACCACACGCAAGGCTCGAAACGAAAACGAAACCGGCGTCCTTCCACGTTGCCATCAAGCTACGCGACACAAGACACAAGGAACCAACACAACAGCCGGCCCCACTAATTCCCACTCTCACGCCGCAAAAAGCACACCGAAACCGCCAAACACGCACGCACATTCCCCTTCGCACTGACACCACCGACCGGCTCGCTACCACACACCTCTCGGCAGCCGTTTCACGCCAATTCGCCACACCGCCCACACAGTCGACAAGCGCCCGCCCTGTACGGCACACGCAACGACGCAGCGCAGCAAAGGGCGCCCGCAACACATACCTCTCCGCCGCCCGACGCGCCAACCGCCACACCACACCGCCGGCCACTCGCAAATTGTGCACTGCCACCAGCCACACGTCCAACACGCCGCGCCGCCTCCGGCCACCCGCCAGGGGGCGCTCACGTCCGCGACAACAGCGCGGCCCGCCGGGCCGGGCCGAACCGAACCGAGCCGCCGCTGCTCTGCACTCGGCACGGCCACACCCTGCTGCAGACCGGGCTCGTCCCTCTGTACGCGTCTGCCTGCGCATCAACACAACACGACCTTTTTTGTTTTTTCTTCTCTCTACCGCCATCCCTTCTTCTCGCGTTTTACTCGTTGTTGCAGCAGCGGCGCACACCTACACATCCACAGCCCCAGCCGAGCCGGCCTCACCTCAGGGCCCGCCGCCAGCGTCTCCTCCTCGGGCACAGGTGCGGTGCTGTGGCCGCCCATCCAACCGCATTGCTGGCCGTCCAGCCACCAGGCGTTCCCACTGCCGCGAGCCACGCCGCGCACCGACCCTGCTGCAGAACACGAAGCATAGCCAGAGACCGACCGATACACAAAGCAAGCCGTCGCCTCGCCTCTTGTCCTTCCTGCCTTCCTTCCGCCCCCGCCCTTCTCACACCACCGCCTCTCCACTTTCGCCCCCCCCTCCTTTTTTTTTTTTTTTTTTTTGTTTTCTTCTTTCTTTCTTTCTTTCTTTCTTTCTTTCTTTCTTTCTTTCTTTCTTTGGCCCTCTCTCCTTCCCGCCATGGCGGTTACGGCACCGCCTGCAGCGGCAGATTTTTTGCGCCCACACGCCTACTCCTACCACCATTAAACCTTGCCCTGCCCTGCCCTGCCCTGCCCTGCCCATCAACGTCGCAGTCGAACCGACGCTTGCCAACACACTGCCCACGTTCCTTTCTCTTTTCGGCCTACGCCCATTACGCGCCGCCGCCACAGCACCTTCCCTTCCCACAACACACCGACGTCATCACACGCACCCAAAACAGGGGCCACGACCGTGTTCCTCGCCCACTCCCATCCCGCACGGTACGCACATTCCCAACTACTACCGCGCACCCTCCCTTTCCAATCTGTGTGTCTCTGTGTCTGTGTCCTGTCCGCGCGTGACGCCTCTCAACATCCGCCGTCCCCCGTCCCGTTTTCGCCCCCATGCCGTCGTCGCGCCGCCTCCGCCCCTGTCCGCCCCGCACCACACCATACACCGCTGCTTGTCCCGGCCGTTGCCACCAAAGGCGCCGACCGCAAACGCGCCACGCCGCAGCCCCCGTGCGTCTCGCGCTCGCTTGCATCTCCGTGCCGACGCTGCCTCTCTTCCCGCTCGCACTCGACCTCGACAACACAGTCTTTGGCTCCGCCACTGCGTGTTCCGGTGGTACGCACGCTGCAACACGTATGTATTCATTACCAGAGCGATGGCGAGGCATGACAGCATCTCTGTCTGACCAGAGAGTTCTTTATCGCTGCTAGTCGGCGCTTGGACCGCGCCAGACGACAGTAGTGGCACGCACCGGGTCGCCAGGAACAGTTGTTATATATATATATTGTAGCGCGAGTCGGGAGAGGTAGTAGTCGGTCGACAGTAGTAGCGGGTGGACGGTTGTACTGAGCGGGCGTCGGCGGCGTGCTCTGCTCGTCTCGCGACTCTGGTCACGGTTCGGGACGATGTATAGTCTATTGTGTTATAATCAAACGGTGGTGTGACGCTGCATTGCGCAAATCTGATAACGTATGTTCATTGTACTTATTTTGTTCAACAACAAAAGCCCCACTATTACTTTTTTTCTAAAGTAACTTTTGTCTCTTAACGAAAAACATTCACTTTTTAAAGACTACTTCCTATGGCATTTCCCTCCAAGGAGTGCAATTAATTACCAGCCAGCACTCATTCATTGCACACAGCTGTGTAAGGGGTATCTACAATTGAGGAGCGGATATAAATGCAATTTTTTGTTTTTTTTTTTTTTTGTGTGTGTGTTGTAACCTCCCAGCAAAATTTAAAATAATGGACAATGTTATTTACGGATGCTAATGGACATTGCGCTAATTGTAACCTCGCCCACAATGAGAGGTATTGAAAATGGCAACACAAATGTGAAATTCGCAATCTGACTCAAATATAAAGTCTTCACACAACATTTAAAAAAGTCCGTTCAGTGACAAGAAACTTCAATTAAACCGAAATATCGGTCTTTGGCCCTGTGCAAAACAATCAGAATTAAAGTCTTACCTCCGAATAAATGGATGTCACATTTCTGCTCTGGTTGTTGCGCAGCGCTTGGAGGAACTGCATTGCAAATAATAATATTCTCTTTTTTTGTGATTTTAGTGACATTTTTCTTCAAAGAAGTGGAATGAAATGTGAAGTGCAACGAACTCTTTAGTTCAATAAACAATTAAATGTTTGAAAAATGCTTTTGAAATAAAAATTATTATTGGGGAACTTGTTGGAGAATAATTACAATAAATACAATTTTTCATTATCTAATGATTATATTAATTAACAGTATACCTTATTCACCATCTTGACCAGTGTTGCCGACCGCCTACATCACACAACCGCACTCGGCTGCTACTACTGACCGACCGCTCTGCATGACGACTATTGGCGTACTGCACGCGACGACTACTGACAGAGTACAGCCCTCAACTACACAGAGCTACGGACTCGCAACGACTACTGACTGACTGACTGACTGACTGACTGAGAACCGCTCGCAACACTCGCGCAGTCCAGCGCAAACTCTCTGGTCACAGATGCTACAATGTCTCGCCATCGCTACTATGTTACATACGTGTTTCAGTGTCTTTTTCATTGGGGTAACGATCTTTGGCTCTTTTTATTCTGAATACAGGGCCAAAGGTCAACGCTGCTGCCCTTATACAATTTATCAGGTTTCATTATGTCTGTTGCAATGTTACATACGGTTCACTCTTTCATTAATATTATCGTTGGGTTTGTTTTGTAGGGACGTTAACATTCTGGCACATTTTTATTATCATCGGACTCTCTGCTATTTGTGCAGGGAGGTTATACCTGGGTCCATTTCCATTTCCATTTACATTTTAATATTGATAGACTTTTTGTTTTCTTGTTGTTTTTCCTTCTTTTTTTTTTGTTGTTTTTTTTTTGTTTTGTTTTTCCCGCTCTCACCACCACCGCCGCATCACGCCTTCCGTTTTCTTGGTTTCTTTTCTGTTCTTCAACTGCTTCAACATCACCGCGCCCCATTTCCACACCACAGCCATCAGCCTCCAAGACGGGCGGGCGCAGTGTGCCATTTCCGGCGCACAAGCACACCCGTACGGTACTCTCCTCGCCCCCACGCCACCAACAACACAGCGACCACGCGGCTTTCAGGCACGGCACGGCACCGGCGAAATGCGCCGCCCCCGCCCCTCCGCGCATCCGTCCGTCTCGCCACGTTCACTGACAGCCGCGTCTGCGGCTACACCACGACAACCACAACACAACACCGCTCCCCTCCCTGGCAACTCACATTGTTTTTCTCCTCCTCTTTTGCACAAACCACAACGCCGAGCACAGGCGCAAGCCACCCACACCGCGCCCCTCCCCGTCCCGTCTTTGGCCGCCGCTCCTCGTTTCCTCGTTTGCCCCCTCCCATCTCCCGAAATGCCATGCCAGCAGCGTTACGCATGCCCCTCCCCTGTCCACACAACACTACCGCCTAACGAACAGCCTTCCGGGCCACATGCAGGGCACGCCCACCTCCAAACACTGCCAATTCACGGACGCACGCACACACACACACACACACACACACACACACACACACGCACGCACACACACTCACTTTCTCGACACCTTTCTGTACGGAGGGTGCGTCATCTCGACCGTGACAGAGTGACGGCAACTATCGACGATCCATTTCCCCCCCACTGGTAAAACATGTCCACTAACACCTACATACATCATTCAAGTACACAGACAATAGCATACACACAATGGGAGGGCACACGAACATGGACGGCACGGCACTGTCATACACTCTTCCTCAGAACCATATCAACAAACGTTACGTACATCCGGGAAAGCGAAAGCGAAAGCAAAAGCAAAGGGCAAAGCCCAATGCAGCCGTCAAAGGTAACGTTCACCACGGCAGACACTTGCAGCCGCGCCGCCGTTAAACGCATTTCAGTGCGGCTCCAATACGCCTCCGACACGGGAACGTTCCGTTGCTCTACGAATGCGTTTCTCCCCTTTTTCCCTTCCTCTCTCTTTTGCCCCCCCTCCTTGCACTCTTGCCTCATTCCTCACGTTCTGCCCAGACATTCGACCGATCAAAGTCAACCTTTCGTTACCGTTCTCAGCGCGACGGTGTACAACAGTATGACGGGTGTGCCCACGACTTCGGTTCAGTTGCGTGACGCCGGTCTATCGCGCCGATCGACAGTTACTCAGGGGGCGACGGATCGGACCACGTCACCGACACACAAAACACTTTCAAACAAACAAATACATACCGGATGGACACAGACAAACACGTGTACAGACATTCGCCAAACAAACGACCGCCGCCGCCGCCGCCGTCGTCGCGCTTACTGTACTGCACTGGACACGCGTGCATCTTGAATGACGACATCGGTGTGCGTGCGTCGTACGCAATCAGTCAGACACGGCTATCAAACATCAGAGTCGAATGGTACATCATCGTGCGTGTCGCCGTACACGTACAGTACAATACAACAACAATGCGTCTTAATGGCACGTTCATTTCAACGTCACTCACACACCTCCACGCTGCAGTTACGTCGCACCATTGTCGAACTCGGCGTACAGCAAAGGGAATAGTGGGCGGCAAAAAAAAAAAAAAAACCAAACAAAAACATTTCACATTTCACCCTCGCCATGTATGATGTGCAAAAAAAAAAACAAACCCGCAAACGGCCGTCGTTACGGTGACACAAAAGTCGCCGATCGCACTGTCCCCCCTCGCAGACGGGTAACACACACACACACACACACACACACACACCAACAACACCAATGGGTCAAAAACCACGCCAACGAGGCGTGCCACCATTCCACGCCACGGCGACCAACCTCGTGGCCGTACCCCGCGCAACACGCTTTGACGCGCCCCCCCCCACCCACAAAAAAAAAAGGAAACACATACATCACAGCCGTCCACACAAACAACAACAACAACAATTCCGCCCTTCCCGCAAAAGGCACGTTGGTGGCCCTGAAAAGGGCCGTTTTGCCGCTCTCGCAACGGAGGAGCCTTCTCCATCCTTCCTTCCTTCCTTCCATTCCAGAGCCACCTCCTTACTTGGAGCTCGTGTACTTGGTCACCGCCTTCGTGCCCTCGCTCACGGCGTGCTTGGCCAGCTCGCCAGGCAGCAAC
>NW_025725645.1:300000-436741 GCF_021461395.2 Schistocerca americana | reverse complement strand
AAGACAGAGGTGTCGACATAGCCCTTATTTGCGAAACGCACCTAAAACCTCACCAACAGTTTTCCGTTCCCAATTACTTTGCATATCGATCCGACCGCGCGGATCGGCCACACGGCGGCACTCTTATCCTAGTTAAACAGTGCATTACGCACCGACTCCGGCAGATACCGAACATGCAACACCTGGAAGCCACAGCTATAGATATACAGCTATATGGACTGCCGTTGACCCTTGCCGCAGCTTACAACTCCCCCGCTCGCGCTATAGTCCCGACCGACTTGGATATCCTCTTCCACCTGGGCCCCAAGGTCCTCGTGGGAGGGGACTTCAACTCCAAGCACGGGACGTGGGGATGCCGTTCTACCAACGCAAACGGACGTCGGCTATTTCAGTACCTCGAACTGAATGCCGCTATCCGAGTCATTGCTCCAGATTCACCCACTCACTTCCACAAAACAGCTCGCTACCGTCCTGATATCCTTGACATCTTTCTGGCTCGGGATATTCCGTGGGTCCACCGCATCTCTGTGATCTCAGAGCTTGACTCTGATCACAATCCGGTGACCCTCGAATTTCTTGACGCACGTCCACAAGACCAGCTCCGTCCGGCTTACGTTATCAATACAAACTGGGAACGCTACCAACAACTCGTTGACCTCCATGTCCTTGAGCTTCCGCCCATCACCCGCCGCAGCCACATTAATCCGACGGCGGACCGATTAGCAAAAATCTTCACTGAATGTTACCGCACCTCTTCCCGACGAGTCCTTCAGCCTCCTCGTCGCATGGACCTTCCGCCAGACGTCCAGGAATTAATCCGCACAAAACGTCGATTTCGTCGCCGGTGGCAACGCCTCCGCGACCCAGTCGACAAGCGGATTTGGCAAGCATTAGCTCAAGAGCTTCGAGCTCGATTACAACAGGTCCACGATCAAACATGGAATCGGCGCCTCCGTGACGCCGCTGACCGCCCCGACCGTCTATGGCGCATAGTAAAAGAGACCACATCCACTCCTCCTCCTTCTCAGCCCCTCCATGGTCCCCAAGGCCTGGTGTACTCACCTCAGGACAAGGCGGAGGCCCTCGCACATACCCTCGAGCGCCAATTTCGCCTAAACGAGGTCGACGACGACGAAGCTGACGCCCACGAGACCCGCGTCCATCGCCGGGTCCGTCAGCTCCTTCGCCGTCATACTGACACCATCTTTCCACCGGTCACTCTACCGGAGGTGGCGACATACATCAGCAACATACCATCCCGAAAAGCCCCCGGTCCCGATGGTATCCGGCCGGCCCTCCTTCACCACCTCTCTCCAACTGCGCTTTCCTATCTGGTCAATCTATACAATAGCTGCCTTTCTTACAACTACTTCCCTCCTGTATGGAAGCTGGCCCGTGTCATTGCCCTCCCGAAACCTCGAAAAGATCCACTCTTCCCACAGAACTACCGCCCCATTTCCCTCCTCAACTTCCTTGGCAAGATTCTCGAACGTATTATCCTCTCCCACCTCCAATCCTTTCTCGACGCACACTCAGTCCTCATTCCACAACAGTTTGGGTTTCGGGCGGGCCATGGCACGGTCCACCAACTCATCCGCCTCCACGACACCATCCGTACAGCGCAACTGGAGCGCAAAAGTACAGGCATGGTCCTGCTGGACATAGAAAAAGCGTTTGACAGAGTATGGCACGACGGTTTACTATATAAACTTGCAGAATACGGCTGCCCTCTCCACATAATTCACATTCTCAAACGCTTCTTAACCAGGCGTTCCTTTTATGTCATGCAAGGCCGAAACCGAAGCTCAATCCGGCCCGTGGAAGCTGGTGTACCTCAGGGGTCTTTACTCTCCCCAATTCTGTACGCAGTATACACAAATGACATCCCATCCCGTGTCAACAACCATCTCGCGTTATACGCGGATGACACTGCAGTATTCAACTCGCACCGAAACCTCCAATTTATCGCTCTGAACCTCACACGTCACCTAGAACAGATCACTCAATGGAGCAACATATGGAAAATAAAAATTAATGCCGACAAGACACAGGCCATCCTCTTTACAAACAAACGAACGCCGCCGGCTCGCCTGGTAGAGCTGGAAGGCCGACGCATACCATGGTCTCAGACAGTAACCTACCTTGGTCTCACCTTCGACAGCCGCCTCACATGGAAACCCCATGTTGATGGCGTCTGCCACAAGGCTTACGGAATGACACACAAACTCTACCCTCTGTTGAAGAGCCCAGGCCTTTCGACACAATCTAAGCTACTCATCTGGACGTCCTGTGTCCTCTCACTCCTACTATATGGCTGTGAACTGTGGGGACTAGCAGCTGACACACATGTTCTCCAGGTACAAATAGTACAAAGCAAATCACTTAGGATCATATCAAACGCTCCACGATATGTCTCCAACAACGATATCCGTAGACTTCTCCACATTCCTCCGCTGGTCCAGCAAATTCGCCTTCGCGCCTCAAACACCCTCGCCTTCCTACAAAATTCACCACATGATCACCTCACAGTCCTTCGTCGTCCTGTTGGAGATATTCCCTACGCCCATCCGACGCTGATACTCCAGCGCCGATACCGTACCAACTGACGGTTTCACCGCAGTTGGGTCACTCCTGATCTTTTAACCTATCAATTTTTACCATTTATACCGACCTAGAAACATAACAAAGCCATTTCGAACCTAATCACTCATTCTGAAGGCAGGCCAAGAGCGATCCTTCAGCACATAAGCGGACGAAAGTCCCGTCAAGTTTTGCCGTGCCGTGCCGTGCGGCGGGTGCCACTGTGTGGGGAGACGCTGACTAGAGCGGAGCGCTTGCTACTGGTGTTGCTGCTGCCGTACGTTGGTTCGAGATGCCGCCCAAGACTAGCGGGAAGGCCGCCAAGAAGGCTGGCAAGGCGCAGAAGAACATTTCGAAGGGCGACAAGAAGAAGAAGCGCAAGAGGAAGGAGAGCTATGCCATCTACATCTACAAGGTGCTGAAGCAGGTGCACCCTGACACGGGCATCTCGTCGAAGGCGATGAGCATCATGAACAGCTTCGTGAACGACATTTTCGAGCGCATTGCGGCCGAGGCTTCTCGCCTGGCGCACTACAACAAGCGCTCGACCATCACGTCCCGCGAGATCCAGACCGCTGTGCGGCTGTTGCTGCCTGGCGAGCTGGCCAAGCACGCCGTGAGCGAGGGCACGAAGGCGGTGACCAAGTACACGAGCTCCAAGTAAGGAGGTGGCTCTGGAATGGAAGGAAGGAAGGAAGGATGGAGAAGGCTCCTCCGTTGCGAGAGCGGCAAAACGGCCCTTTTCAGGGCCACCAACGTGCCTTTTGCGGGAAGGGCGGAATTGTTGTTGTTGTTGTTTGTGTGGACGGCTGTGATGTATGTGTTTCCTTTTTTTTTTGTGGGTGGGGGGGGCGCGTCAAAGCGTGTTGCGCGGGGTACGGCCACGAGGTTGGTCGCCGTGGCGTGGAATGGTGGCACGCCTCGTTGGCGTGGTTTTTGACCCATTGGTGTTGTTGGTGTGTGTGTGTGTGTGTGTGTGTGTGTTACCCGTCTGCGAGGGGGGACAGTGCGATCGGCGACTTTTGTGTCACCGTAACGACGGCCGTTTGCGGGTTTGTTTTTTTTTTTGCACATCATACATGGCGAGGGTGAAATGTGAAATGTTTTTGTTTGGTTTTTTTTTTTTTTTGCCGCCCACTATTCCCTTTGCTGTACGCCGAGTTCGACAATGGTGCGACGTAACTGCAGCGTGGAGGTGTGTGAGTGACGTTGAAATGAACGTGCCATTAAGACGCATTGTTGTTGTATTGTACTGTACGTGTACGGCGACACGCACGATGATGTACCATTCGACTCTGATGTTTGATAGCCGTGTCTGACTGATTGCGTACGACGCACGCACACCGATGTCGTCATTCAAGATGCACGCGTGTCCAGTGCAGTACAGTAAGCGCGACGACGGCGGCGGCGGCGGCGGTCGTTTGTTTGGCGAATGTCTGTACACGTGTTTGTCTGTGTCCATCCGGTATGTATTTGTTTGTTTGAAAGTGTTTTGTGTGTCGGTGACGTGGTCCGATCCGTCGCCCCCTGAGTAACTGTCGATCGGCGCGATAGACCGGCGTCACGCAACTGAACCGAAGTCGTGGGCACACCCGTCATACTGTTGTACACCGTCGCGCTGAGAACGGTAACGAAAGGTTGACTTTGATCGGTCGAATGTCTGGGCAGAACGTGAGGAATGAGGCAAGAGTGCAAGGAGGGGGGGCAAAAGAGAGAGGAAGGGAAAAAGGGGAGAAACGCATTCGTAGAGCAACGGAACGTTCCCGTGTCGGAGGCGTATTGGAGCCGCACTGAAATGCGTTTAACGGCGGCGCGGCTGCAAGTGTCTGCCGTGGTGAACGTTACCTTTGACGGCTGCATTGGGCTTTGCCCTTTGCTTTTGCTTTCGCTTTCGCTTTCCCGGATGTACGTAACGTTTGTTGATATGGTTCTGAGGAAGAGTGTATGACAGTGCCGTGCCGTCCATGTTCGTGTGCCCTCCCATTGTGTGTATGCTATTGTCTGTGTACTTGAATGATGTATGTAGGTGTTAGTGGACATGTTTTACCAGTGGGGGGAAATGGATCGTCGATAGTTGCCGTCACTCTGTCACGGTCGAGATGACGCACCCTCCGTACAGAAAGGTGTCGAGAAAGTGAGTGTGTGTGCGTGCGTGTGTGTGTGTGTGTGTGTGTGTGTGTGTGTGTGTGTGCGTGCGTCCGTGAATTGGCAGTGTTTGGAGGTGGGCGTGCCCTGCATGTGGCCCGGAAGGCTGTTCGTTAGGCGGTAGTGTTGTGTGGACAGGGGAGGGGCATGCGTAACGCTGCTGGCATGGCATTTCGGGAGATGGGAGGGGGCAAACGAGGAAACGAGGAGCGGCGGCCAAAGACGGGACGGGGAGGGGCGCGGTGTGGGTGGCTTGCGCCTGTGCTCGGCGTTGTGGTTTGTGCAAAAGAGGAGGAGAAAAACAATGTGAGTTGCCAGGGAGGGGAGCGGTGTTGTGTTGTGGTTGTCGTGGTGTAGCCGCAGACGCGGCTGTCAGTGAACGTGGCGAGACGGACGGATGCGCGGAGGGGCGGGGGCGGCGCATTTCGCCGGTGCCGTGCCGTGCCTGAAAGCCGCGTGGTCGCTGTGTTGTTGGTGGCGTGGGGGCGAGGAGAGTACCGTACGGGTGTGCTTGTGCGCCGGAAATGGCACACTGCGCCCGCCCGTCTTGGAGGCTGATGGCTGTGGTGTGGAAATGGGGCGCGGTGATGTTGAAGCAGTTGAAGAACAGAAAAGAAACCAAGAAAACGGAAGGCGTGATGCGGCGGTGGTGGTGAGAGCGGGAAAAACAAAACAAAAAAAAAACAACAAAAAAAAAAGAAGGAAAAACAACAAGAAAACAAAAAGTCTATCAATATTAAAATGTAAATGGAAATGGAAATGGACCCAGGTATAACCTCCCTGCACAAATAGCAGAGAGTCCGATGATAATAAAAATGTGCCAGAATGTTAACGTCCCTACAAAACAAACCCAACGATAATATTAATGAAAGAGTGAACCGTATGTAACATTGCAACAGACATAATGAAACCTGATAAATTGTATAAGGGCAGCAGCGTTGACCTTTGGCCCTGTATTCAGAATAAAAAGAGCCAAAGATCGTTACCCCAATGAAAAAGACACTGAAACACGTATGTAACATAGTAGCGATGGCGAGACATTGTAGCATCTGTGACCAGAGAGTTTGCGCTGGACTGCGCGAGTGTTGCGAGCGGTTCTCAGTCAGTCAGTCAGTCAGTCAGTCAGTAGTCGTTGCGAGTCCGTAGCTCTGTGTAGTTGAGGGCTGTACTCTGTCAGTAGTCGTCGCGTGCAGTACGCCAATAGTCGTCATGCAGAGCGGTCGGTCAGTAGTAGCAGCCGAGTGCGGTTGTGTGATGTAGGCGGTCGGCAACACTGGTCAAGATGGTGAATAAGGTATACTGTTAATTAATATAATCATTAGATAATGAAAAATTGTATTTATTGTAATTATTCTCCAACAAGTTCCCCAATAATAATTTTTATTTCAAAAGCATTTTTCAAACATTTAATTGTTTATTGAACTAAAGAGTTCGTTGCACTTCACATTTCATTCCACTTCTTTGAAGAAAAATGTCACTAAAATCACAAAAAAAGAGAATATTATTATTTGCAATGCAGTTCCTCCAAGCGCTGCGCAACAACCAGAGCAGAAATGTGACATCCATTTATTCGGAGGTAAGACTTTAATTCTGATTGTTTTGCACAGGGCCAAAGACCGATATTTCGGTTTAATTGAAGTTTCTTGTCACTGAACGGACTTTTTTAAATGTTGTGTGAAGACTTTATATTTGAGTCAGATTGCGAATTTCACATTTGTGTTGCCATTTTCAATACCTCTCATTGTGGGCGAGGTTACAATTAGCGCAATGTCCATTAGCATCCGTAAATAACATTGTCCATTATTTTAAATTTTGCTGGGAGGTTACAACACACACACAAAAAAAAAAAAAACAAAAAATTGCATTTATATCCGCTCCTCAATTGTAGATACCCCTTACACAGCTGTGTGCAATGAATGAGTGCTGGCTGGTAATTAATTGCACTCCTTGGAGGGAAATGCCATAGGAAGTAGTCTTTAAAAAGTGAATGTTTTTCGTTAAGAGACAAAAGTTACTTTAGAAAAAAAGTAATAGTGGGGCTTTTGTTGTTGAACAAAATAAGTACAATGAACATACGTTATCAGATTTGCGCAATGCAGCGTCACACCACCGTTTGATTATAACACAATAGACTATACATCGTCCCGAACCGTGACCAGAGTCGCGAGACGAGCAGAGCACGCCGCCGACGCCCGCTCAGTACAACCGTCCACCCGCTACTACTGTCGACCGACTACTACCTCTCCCGACTCGCGCTACAATATATATATATAACAACTGTTCCTGGCGACCCGGTGCGTGCCACTACTGTCGTCTGGCGCGGTCCAAGCGCCGACTAGCAGCGATAAAGAACTCTCTGGTCAGACAGAGATGCTGTCATGCCTCGCCATCGCTCTGGTAATGAATACATACGTGTTGCAGCGTGCGTACCACCGGAACACGCAGTGGCGGAGCCAAAGACTGTGTTGTCGAGGTCGAGTGCGAGCGGGAAGAGAGGCAGCGTCGGCACGGAGATGCAAGCGAGCGCGAGACGCACGGGGGCTGCGGCGTGGCGCGTTTGCGGTCGGCGCCTTTGGTGGCAACGGCCGGGACAAGCAGCGGTGTATGGTGTGGTGCGGGGCGGACAGGGGCGGAGGCGGCGCGACGACGGCATGGGGGCGAAAACGGGACGGGGGACGGCGGATGTTGAGAGGCGTCACGCGCGGACAGGACACAGACACAGAGACACACAGATTGGAAAGGGAGGGTGCGCGGTAGTAGTTGGGAATGTGCGTACCGTGCGGGATGGGAGTGGGCGAGGAACACGGTCGTGGCCCCTGTTTTGGGTGCGTGTGATGACGTCGGTGTGTTGTGGGAAGGGAAGGTGCTGTGGCGGCGGCGCGTAATGGGCGTAGGCCGAAAAGAGAAAGGAAGGTGGGCAGTGTGTTGGCAAGCGTCGGTTCGACTGCGACGTTGATGGGCAGGGCAGGGCAGGGCAGGGCAGGGCAAGGTTTAATGGTGGTAGGAGTAGGCGTGTGGGCGCAAAAAATCTGCCGCTGCAGGCGGTGCCGTAACCGCCATGGCGGGAAGGAGAGAGGGCCAAAGAAAGAAAGAAAGAAAGAAAGAAAGAAAGAAAGAAAGAAAGAAAGAAGAAAACAAAAAAAAAAAAAAAAAAAAGGAGGGGGGGGCGAAAGTGGAGAGGCGGTGGTGTGAGAAGGGCGGGGGCGGAAGGAAGGCAGGAAGGACAAGAGGCGAGGCGACGGCTTGCTTTGTGTATCGGTCGGTCTCTGGCTATGCTTCGTGTTCTGCAGCAGGGTCGGTGCGCGGCGTGGCTCGCGGCAGTGGGAACGCCTGGTGGCTGGACGGCCAGCAATGCGGTTGGATGGGCGGCCACAGCACCGCACCTGTGCCCGAGGAGGAGACGCTGGCGGCGGGCCCTGAGGTGAGGCCGGCTCGGCTGGGGCTGTGGATGTGTAGGTGTGCGCCGCTGCTGCAACAACGAGTAAAACGCGAGAAGAAGGGATGGCGGTAGAGAGAAGAAAAAACAAAAAAGGTCGTGTTGTGTTGATGCGCAGGCAGACGCGTACAGAGGGACGAGCCCGGTCTGCAGCAGGGTGTGGCCGTGCCGAGTGCAGAGCAGCGGCGGCTCGGTTCGGTTCGGCCCGGCCCGGCGGGCCGCGCTGTTGTCGCGGACGTGAGCGCCCCCTGGCGGGTGGCCGGAGGCGGCGCGGCGTGTTGGACGTGTGGCTGGTGGCAGTGCACAATTTGCGAGTGGCCGGCGGTGTGGTGTGGCGGTTGGCGCGTCGGGCGGCGGAGAGGTATGTGTTGCGGGCGCCCTTTGCTGCGCTGCGTCGTTGCGTGTGCCGTACAGGGCGGGCGCTTGTCGACTGTGTGGGCGGTGTGGCGAATTGGCGTGAAACGGCTGCCGAGAGGTGTGTGGTAGCGAGCCGGTCGGTGGTGTCAGTGCGAAGGGGAATGTGCGTGCGTGTTTGGCGGTTTCGGTGTGCTTTTTGCGGCGTGAGAGTGGGAATTAGTGGGGCCGGCTGTTGTGTTGGTTCCTTGTGTCTTGTGTCGCGTAGCTTGATGGCAACGTGGAAGGACGCCGGTTTCGTTTTCGTTTCGAGCCTTGCGTGTGGTTGTCGACGTTGACTGGTTGGCGTGTGCCGATGCACGTGCATGTGTGGGTCGCGAGTGCGTTTTTGGCTGGCTGTGTGTGTGTGTGTGTGTGTGTGTGTGTGTGTGTGTTTTGGGGGGGAAGGGGGAGGCGGTGGTGAAAGTGCAGTCGTCGGGTGGGGCTGGGGCTGGGGCTGTGCGTCGTGGCGGAAAGGTGGTAGGTTGCGGGAAGCGAGCCCGTCGTTGACGGTGTCGCGTGAGTTGTGAATCGAGTGGGGCGCGGGGCGCGGGACAGGAGCAGCGTGCCGCTGCGTCGTGGTCGTCAGCAGAGGCTGTGCGTGTGCTTGTCCTTTTTGTGGGCGGTTCGTGCGAGGCGTTTTTGTTTTGTGTTGCCCTAGTTGTTAGTTTATTTTGTTTGTGTTTGTTATTTTGAGACGACGACTGGTTGGTGGCGTGCGCGCGAAGTGGCGGTGTGCGCTTCCCGTGTCGTTTGTGTTGTTTTGTTTTTGTTTTGTTTTTGTGTGGTTTTTTTTTGCACTGGGCCCCGGGGGGTGGGTGCGTGTGTGTCGATTGCCGGCTGGCGAAAGGTGCGCCATCGGCGGGGTGGGTCGCCGGCACAAGTAGAGGCGGCGGCGTTGTTGCTGTTGTTGTGTGGTGTTTGTTTTGTTCGGCTGTGTCGGCGAGCTGTGTTGCGGTGCGTGTGAATGGTGGTGCAAAAGTGCTGGCGTTGGGGCTGCGGCTGCGACTGCGACGGCGGCGAGCCGCGGGCGCGCCATTGATAGTGGTGTTGTGAACAGCGGCTGTGTACGGTAGTGGTGTTGTTGTAGCACGACGTGCATCCGGGCCGGCGCGGAAAGCGCAGTTGCGGGCGGTTGCCCTTCGGTGCCAGCCATGTCGCGTGAGCGGCGGGTTGCTTCTGGTGTCGACACGTGGTGCTCTGGGTTGTTGTGTGGTGCCGTTTGGCCGGTGGGGGTGGTTCGCGTGTGTCTCGTTCGCGCTCGGTATCTGGTCGTGGTCGTGCTGCTCCCCCGTCTGTCGGCGGTTTTCGACGTCGTCTGTACGTTTTTTGTTCGTTTGCGGCGTGCCTGCCGACGTCGTCCCGTCGCGACCTTTCAACCGAAAGTGTGGCGCCCGAAGGTGAACGAACGTAACCCTGACCTCGGCGCTTTACGCTGAGCCGAGCGAACCGAACCGAACCTAACCTGTGGTGTGGCGAGGTGAGCTCAGCCTGTGAGCCCCTAACGTCTACGTACGGTAAGCTGTCCGGCTCACGCCTCACGTTTGAACGCTTTTTTAACCTACGTTTGACGCTTCTTAACCTAGCACTGACCCCTTAACCTAACGTGTAACCTAACCTAACCTAGCCTCTGACGCCTGACGTGTTTGAATGCTTAACCTAAGTTTGACGCTTAACCTAACCCAAGTCCCCTTAACCTAACCCACGCCCACCTAACCTAACCTAACCTAGACGTGTAAACGTAATGTGTAACGCGTAACGTGTAAGGTCGGCTGGCGTGTGTGCTTGACGGCAGATTGGGTTGGTCTGTAGATTCGGATTGCGGTTTGCCTCGGTCGAGGGGTTGGGTCGGAAGCGGCGAGGGGCGGCGGCGCCTGTTGCGCAGGCGGCGTCCGTTTGCGGCGGGCAATTGTTGAGAAACGGCTGTGAATGTTGGCGGGCGAGAGGAGGAGGACGGCGCGCGATGTGGCCCGACGGCTGCGGGCCGATCGGGAAACGGCGGGAGGGCGACGGAAGGCGATGGGGCGGCGGAGGCGCGTTTGCACGGCCGTCATCGCCGCACGCCTCGGCTTGTGTGGCTGTGGCGCCGGCCGCGCTGGCCGGGCTGCCGCGGCGACGGTGTGGGAGTTTTGCCGAAGGTTTGGCCATTGTGGCGGGTCGTCGGCTGGGGCTGTGGGGGCGGCATTTGGGCGGGGGCGGCGATTCTCGGCGGGCCGACCCAGGCTGTAGCGCGCGGTAGCTGCAGTTTGGCCGTGGTTTGCGGCGCTGCCGTGGCGACTGGTTGGCGACTGTGGTGTGGCTGTGTGTAGCCCCATCCTCGGTGGTTTGAAAGGCGCGGGCGGTTGTGGCGCAGGTTTGGGGCTGCTCCGCACAGGCTGTCGGACGTTGGGCGGTAGCAAGCGCCCATCCGCCAGTCGTATGTCCCAATAAGAGGAGAATAACACAGGATTTACCTGACGGCATTGCCTGCATTCGTCAGAGGAGAGAGATTGGGTTGAACTTTTTTATTTGTGGTATGGCAGCAGGGTATGCGGGATTATAAAAAGTGAATCATAGGGACGGAGCTGCAAGCAGCGTCCGCTTAGTGCACTCCCGGTTTCTCATCTGTCGAGGAGTGCAACAGGCCGCTGATAGCGGTCGCGAACATCTTGAGGAGCACCAATGTCTCGAATGAGGGGATTGGCAGAGGCATGCGACCGTCGGTAAAAACGGTCGGCAGTCTGCTGGATGCGGAGCATCACGTCCAATTCATCAGCTGCTTGGTGTAGGTAGCCATGTGGGAACTGCGGGTGGACATGGAAGACCCGCCGAAGAATCTTATTCTGTTGCGCCTGTAGACGCTGGATATGCGTGGGGGCTGCATTGCCCCAAGCCTCACATGCATAGTCAACAATCGGCCGAATAAATAATCGGAAGAGGAGGAGGCCATTCCGGATGGAGAGGTCAGACCCCTCATTAAGGAATGGGTACAGTGCGCCCATCCGCTGGTGGACTTTTGCACGGACGGCGTCGATATGCGGCTTCCAGAGTAGGCGATCGTCCATGATGACGCCCAGGTACCGGACGGTCTTCTGCCAGGGGAGGGCGGTCCCATAGAGTCGAAGTGGCGGGGCCGGCATCGTCGTCTTCCTCGTAAAGACGATGGCCTGCGTCTTCAGGGGGTTGAACCGGATGCGCCAGCGAGCTGCCCAGATCTCGAGGTCGTCGCATGCCTGCTGCAACCGGGAATGCATGGCGGCATGCCACCGGCTCCTGGTGTAGAGCATCGTATCGTCGGCGTAGACGGCTTTCTCCACTCGGGGCGACGTCGGAAGGTCCGAGGTAAATATAGTATAAAGGACGGGGCCCAGGACGGAGCCCTGCGGCACCCCGGCGACGATAGGTCTGGCAGTGGAGAGAGCCGCGTCAACGCGGACAGCGAAAGTGCGGTGCCGCAGGTACGATGCAATGAGGCGCACGTATGCCCGGGGAAACCCAAGGTGGGCCATCTTCCAAAGAAGGCCAGTGTGCCAAACACTGTCAAATGCCTTGGTGACATCAAGAAGAACCGCTCCACAGTATTCCTGGTTATTGAAGGCGCGAGTGATGTACTCCACAACACGTACAATCTGCTGGGTCGTGGAGTGGCCGCGGCGGAAGCCGAACTGTTCCGGGGGGAGGATTTCCCGAAGATCCAGGATGGCCCGGAGTCGCTGAAGAAGTAGCCGCTCAAACAGCTTGCTCATGTGTGGAAGCAAACTGATAGGCCGGTAGGATTTTGGGTCTTTCCGATCCTTGCCCGGCTTGGGAACAGCAATAACGATGGAGTGCTTCCACGCTGCAGGGTAGGTGCGAGTCCGCAGAACCCAATTGAAGATGGCAGTGAGACGAACAACTGCCAGGAGCGGCAGGTTCTTAAGGACCCGGCCAGTAATGTTATCAACACCTGGAGCCTTGGACGCCGGGAGAGCCCTGATGCCCGCACGGACTTCAGCCACGGAAATAGGCGGGATGTCGTCGTGGTCCTCCTCTTCGTCCCCATGGAGGATGGTCTGCACCTCGGTGTCAACCTGGGCGACGTGCAACTGGTCCACACCATCTTGAAGGGGGGTAAAATTCTCCTGAAAGATGTCCGCAAGGAGATTCGCCTTATCCGCATGTAGATAGGCCGTCCCAGTCCGTGTTGCAAGAGGGGGTATCCGTGTCCTGCGTTTCGTAAAAAAGCGGACCGCATTCCAGTGCATGGGGTCGGGGGTGAACGCCTGCAATTTCGCAGCCCAGCGTCGATTCTTATGCTGGACAATCGCCGCCTTGATGTCACGGCGCAGGCTGTTGATTTGGCGCTTCAGCTGTGGGTCCCGGGTCACACGCCAATCCTTGCAGAGGCGGTTACGAGTGCGGATGTCCTGGAGGATTTCCGCCGGGAGAGCGGAAGATGCGAATGTGCTGGGGCGCTGGCGGGGTGTCGCTCCCTCCAGAGCGGCGGTGAGAGTATCAGCGAACTGGTCGACAGAGGCCTCGTGAACGCCGACGCCATCCACTTGTTGCTGCAGGGCTGCAGTAACTCGTCGCTGGAAGCAGGGCCAATCCGTGTGGTTGAAATTGAGGTGGCCCGGACTCTGCGCCGGGGCGACGTCCAGTTGAAAGAGAACGGGCAGATGGTCGGAGTTCAGTTCGTGAAGGACTTCAGCAGTCAGGAACTGATTAAGTCCCCGAGTAATGGCGATGTCAAGAATGTCGGGCCTCCCTCTGCTAGGATAACACGTCGGCTCCACGGGCCCACAGACATACGCGTTCACCTCTTCAGTGGCCTGGAGTAGAAGGCGCCCATTACGATTGGTGACCAATGAATTCCAGGCCGCATGTTTGCAATTAAGGTCACCTGCGATGAAATATTTGCCTGGAGTCCGTAGAAGGAGACGGGCATCATCGATGAGAAGCTGGCGGCGAGGGCTCCGGTAGACAGCCATAAACGTGACCGGTCCAGTGGCTGTTTCAACCTGGACAGCAGTGACTTCTATAGACCCAACGGCAGGCGGTTGAATTTCACAATGCGGGATGGAGGAGCGGATGAAGATCGCCGTGCCACCCCCCTGCGTCGGTCTGTCGGTCCGAAAGCATCGGTAATTTGCGATGTTGGAGCGGATGCCTGGTTTGAGAAACGTCTCATTCACCAGGCATATGTCCACGTCATGTTCAAACAAGAACTGCCGGAGCTCCTCAAGGTCGTAGGTGAGGTTGGCGGCGTTATAAGCCACGATGCGGAAATCATCCAAGCGGCGGCGTCTAGGCATGCTGGGCTACTGAAGTGTCTGCAGTAGGAGCCTGAAGGCTGCATGAGATCGTCGCCTCCACCGTGGCGGCGATGGTTGCAGGCAGGTTGACGATGGCATTGGTCAACTCGGTCACCATCGTGGTCAGATGCTGCAGCAGCTGGAAAACGTCGTGGAGCCCAACAGTAGGCACCGCAGTGGGTGAAGGAGAAGCTGGCTGGCGGTCCTGGCGCGGAAGAGGCGGCGGGACGTTTGGCACCTCGGCAGCTGCAGTAGCCCGTGGGTGGGAGACGCCCTTCAGTGCATCGGCCACTGTGACACCGGGCTGGATCCTCGCAGACCGGCGTTCCATGAGGGAGGGCCACGTACGGTTGTCATTGGCCGGCCGTGTGGGCGGCGGTTGGCGCCGCCGGCGGGTATCAGCACGTCGGGAAGGCGGGACGGGAGGAAGACCCCGCTGCCGACGGCTAGCCTCCTTATGCTTCGCGCAGGAACGAAAATTGGCAGGATGACTGCCTCCACACAGGCCACAGACGGGCGGCTCATCCTTGCTTCGTGGACAAAGGCGGCTGTCGTGGCCAGCACCACACTTGACGCACATAGGCGGCATAGTGCAGTGACGGGCCACGTGGTTGAACCCCTGGCACCGGAAGCATTGGACCGGGCCACGGGACTTCCGCAGACGTTCCACGGTGACGGAGAGGTCGTAAATCCTGGTGAGCTGGAATATTTCCCGATGCCGAGGAGTGTCCTGCAAGACGACGACGCGGTGGCCAGTAAGCTGATTGGTCCCGGGCATACGATGGTAATCCACCACCGTCGCGACGAAGCCGAGGTCCTCCAGTTCTTCCTTCAGTTCGTCATGGGTGAGAGACGCCGGAATGTGCTTCAACAGCGCCTTCAGAGTCGGCGGACGGACCGCTGGATAGGTATACATGGGGATACCCTCTCGCCCAACCATATCCATTACAGTCACATAATCCTCAGTACAGGAGAGGTTGAGTTTGAGGGTATCACCCCCTGTCTGCTTGGCAGTAAACGACTGCTTACAATGTTCCTTTAACCACGTGTGCAGTTGCTTGTAGGAGTTCTTAAACTGCAACACAATGGGCGGCACCTTCCGCTGCAGCTGAGGCTGGGACGGTTGCTGCTGCGCCCCCTGCTGTTGCTGTTGCTGCTGGGGCGGTGGAACGTCGTCCGCGCCGTCTTGGATGACGTCGTAGCGGTTAGACGTTGGCACCGCGTCCGCGTCAGGCCGCCGCTGCGGCTGCTTCGAGACCTTCTTCTTTGGTGGCTTCCGGAAACCGTCATCTGCCCCGGTGGCGGCGTCGCCGGTACGCTTACGACTATGCTGCTGGTGGCCGTCGTCATCTTCACCCGAAGAGTCATGAGTGCAATCCATACCGAGATCCAAAGTCCTTGCACAGGTCGTCAACAGATCGTTTTCACGGAGGCGTTGCCTGGTCATCATAGGTGGGGGGCCGGATGAGGCCGCCGACGAAGTATTCTCCGCCGGACGGCGATCCGCCACACCCTCAGCCGGAGTAGCGTCCGTAGACATAACGAGCTCTCGCGCGACACGTCCGCTCTCGTCGGAAGACTAACTCCGAATGGGTAGCAAGCGCGGGAGGCGCGGCGCGGCGGCGCGCAGAGTGGCGGCCGCTCTCTCGGCCGTCCGCGCCCGCCCGCGACACTGGCTGGGCCTTGTGATTCTCTGCTCTGCTGCTGTGCTGTGCTTGCGTGCCTGCCGTCCCGCTCGCTCTCGCTGTGTGTTACGCGCGTCGTCGAAATGGCAGATCAGGCGGCTACGAACGAGACTGCTGCGGCACCCGCCGCCACCGGCACTACGAAGAAGGCCAAGTCTGCGTCGTCTGCGAAGAAGCCGCGCGCCAAGCCTGCGCACCCGCGCACCTCTGAGATGGTGACGGCCGCCATCAAGAGTCTGAAGGAGCGCGGCGGGTCGTCGCTGCAGGCGATCAAGAAGTACATAGCCGCGCACTACAAGCTGGACGCGGAGAAGCTGGCGCCGTTTATCAAGAAGTACCTCAAGTCGGCCGTCGTGGCGGGCGAGCTGGTGCAGACGAAGGGGAAGGGCGCGTCCGGCTCGTTCAAGCTTGCCGGCGCCGGCGGCGGGGGGGCGGCCGAGGGCGGCAAGGCTCGTGCTGGCGGTGCCAAGAAGAAGCGCGCCGCTCCGGCCAGCAAGGAGAAGAAGGGCGCCCGTGCGGCCGGCGCAAAGAAGGCTGGTGGCGTGAAGGCGGCGACCGGTCGGAAGGCGGGCGCCGCCAAGAAGGCGTCTGCGGCGTCGGCCGCTCCCGCGGGTGCGAAGAAGGCGGCTGCGGCCAAGCCGGCCAAGGCCAAGTCGCCGTCGAAGGCGAAGAAGGCCGCCAAGGTTCCGACGAAGAAGCCGAAGGCGCCGCGCCCGAAGAAGGCGACGACGCCGTCTAAGGCGAAGGCTTCGCCCAAGAAGAAGAAGTAGAGTAGAGGAGAAAGAGATGGGAAAGGAAGGGTTTGGCGCTTGACTCCGTCGTCCCCACCCCCCGTCGTCGTCTAGTGGCGCGCAAGAGACGCGCGGCCCAAAACGGCCCTTCTCAGGGCCATCAAAGCACGTCGGGGAAGGTTTTGATTGTCGTGTTGCGTTTGGTGTGGGTGTCTGTCTGTATGCCCGTGGGGATGCTGTTTGCGTGCCGTGGTGGTTGGATTGCGGGGGTCGGTGGCGGGTGTGGGCGGCGGTAGCGGTAAGCGGTGTTGTTGTTGTCGTGGTTGATTGTCGCCGTGTTTGTGGCGGCGGCCGACGGTTGGTTTTCTGTCACGTTGTTTTGTTTGAATACGTTGGTTGGCTTGCCTGCGTTCGTTCTTCTCGGATGTCTGTCTTGTCGAGTCGTGTCTGGTCTTTGTTTTGTTCCTTTGTGTGTGTTATGTTTTGCAACGGGGGGCACGTTGAGAGATGTGGAAGGAGTCGGTGGCGTGTAGAGCGAGCGAGCGCGCCTGCCTGGCCGTTGGCCGTCGGAGTGCGGGTTTTTTTTGTTTTCGAAACGAAAGCGGCGGCCGGCCAGCCACCCGTGCGGTGTGACGTCGGCCGTTGGGTATTGTGCGCTTGGAGCGCCGGGGAGGGATGATGTGTGATTGTTGCGCGCTGCTAGCAGGCAGGCAGAGTGAGCGGGTGTGGCGGACGGACGGGAAGTGGCGGTGTTTGTTTTTGGGTTGCGGGGCGAGAGGCAGGCGACCGACAAAGTTTGCTCGCGACGGAGAGATGTTAGTGGCCCTGAAAAGGGCCGTTTTTGTTTGTGCGGTGCGGTGCCGCGGCGCGGTTTAGGCGCGCTCGCCGCGGATGCGGCGCGCGAGCTGGATGTCCTTGGGCATGATGGTGACGCGCTTGGCGTGGATTGCGCACAGGTTGGTGTCTTCGAAGAGGCCGACGAGGTAGGCCTCGCTGGCCTCCTGCAGGGCCATGACTGCGGAGCTCTGGAAGCGCAGGTCGGTCTTGAAGTCCTGGGCGATCTCGCGCACTAGGCGCTGGAATGGCAGCTTGCGGATGAGCAGCTCTGTGCTCTTCTGGTAGCGCCTGATTTCTCGCAGGGCGACGGTGCCCGGCCTGTAGCGGTGGGGCTTCTTGACGCCT
This sequence comes from Schistocerca americana, assembly GCF_021461395.2. Taxonomy (NCBI): domain Eukaryota; kingdom Metazoa; phylum Arthropoda; class Insecta; order Orthoptera; family Acrididae; genus Schistocerca; species Schistocerca americana. Next base: position 419,316 of record NW_025725645.1, on the reverse strand, counting down.
CCGGTGGCGGGCGCGCTCTTCCTCGCCGCCTTGGTGGCGAGCTGTTTGCGCGGCGCCTTTCCGCCGGTGGACTTGCGGGCCGTTTGCTTTGTGCGGGCCATAGCGGTAGCGGTAGCGGTAGCGGAGCGGCGTGCGTGGAGGTTAGGTGCGGCGCGGCGTCCGGTGCTGCCTTGACAACGGGCCCGCGCGCCTCCGTGCTGCGCTTATATGCCCTCGGTTGCGCGTGGTGGGGGGAGGGCGGGCCAGAGTCTATATAGGGGGGCGGCGGGCGCGCTGGGCGCAGACCGTAGCCGACTCGCCAGCCGCTGCAGCTGCTGTTTGTGCACGTTTTGCTTTGCCCGAGGAAGGAAGGATGACAGGCCGCGGCAAGGGAGGAAAGGGGCTCGGCAAGGGTGGCGCCAAGCGGCACCGCAAGGTGTTGCGCGACAACATCCAGGGCATCACGAAGCCCGCCATCCGCCGCCTGGCTCGCAGGGGCGGCGTGAAGCGCATCTCTGGTCTGATCTACGAGGAGACCCGCGGGGTGCTGAAGGTGTTCCTGGAGAACGTGATCCGCGACGCGGTGACGTACACTGAGCACGCCAAGCGCAAGACTGTGACGGCCATGGACGTGGTGTACGCCCTGAAGAGGCAGGGGCGCACCCTGTACGGTTTCGGCGGTTAGGCTGCGTCGCAGCGGGCGCTGGCCTTCCCGCGGCCGTGCTTGTGGGTGGGAGAGACTAGAAAACGGCCCTTTTCAGGGCCACCACACTGTTCGGAAGTTGAAAAGTGCGAAAGAGTCTGTGTTGTTGCTGCGTGTGTGCGCTGTGTTGTTTGTTTGTTTGTTTCTCTCTGTCTTTGTTTCTTTCTTTCCGTTTGAGCGACGTGATGTGACTGGGAGGGGAGAAGGAAAGGAAACGTGTCATGTGGCTGGCTGTGTGTGGAGCTGCTTCGTTTGTGTGTCTTTGTATCGATCGCGACGGAGATGGCGGGCTGTGTGTTGTTGTGCGAGAGGCGGTGATTATTTGCTTGCGTGGTTTGGCTCTGTGTGTTTGTTTGCGGCGGCGTTGGGGTTTCCGAGGCAAGGCGTGTGGGCATAGGCGGCCGGATCAGCTGTTTCGTTCGTGTCGACGGCCGTTGCGCGCGGGAGTGGAGGGCGGTGTGTCGACACGCCTCCCTTTAACAATGGTCATTATTGCTGCCGTTGTCGGTTTGGAAGGCGACTGCGACCGTGCAAAATGTGTGTGTGTGTGTTGGGCCACACGGGCTGTGTGGACGACAAGATGGCGGACGTGCGCCGGCGGCGGCTGTGCTGTGACAGTGCAAAGTTAAAAAACAAAACAAGGTGCGGCGAGGACGACTGAAATTTTGCTTTGGACGTAGGTTTGTGTGGTGGCCCTGAAAAGGGCCGATTGTTGTGGGCCGAGCCGGCAAAGCGCGTTGCGTGCAGGGGAGCACGCGGCGCTGCGATTGCCTGGCCTCCTTTAGGCCTTCTTCTCGGTCTTCTTTGGCAGCAGGACGGCCTGGATGTTGGGCAGGACACCACCCTGTGCGATGGTGACGCCCGACAGGAGCTTGTTGAGCTCCTCGTCGTTGCGGATGGCAAGCTGCAGGTGGCGCGGGATGATGCGCGTCTTCTTGTTGTCGCGGGCCGCGTTTCCGGCCAGCTCGAGCACCTCAGCCGCGAGGTACTCCATGACGGCGGCGAGGTAGACGGGCGCCCCGGCGCCGACGCGCTCTGCGTAGTTTCCCTTGCGCAGGAGGCGGTGGATTCTGCCGACCGGGAACTGGAGCCCAGCCCTGCTTGAGCGGGACTTTGACTTGCCCTTGACTTTGCCTCCCTTTCCGCGTCCGGACATGGCGATGGGCTAGCGACGGTGCACACGAAACGGCAACGAAAACGACCGGTGCGAGCGGCAGCGAGTCGAGCAGCGGAGTGCGTGCCGGCGCAGCCGGGGTGGGGGTGCTTTATGGGCTCGGGTGCGGCGGCCGGTTGCGCGCGCGCCCCATTGGTCGGCGGCCGCAACAGGGCGAGCTGGTAAAGGTGCGGCGGCGGCTGGCGGCGGGTGCCACTGTGTGGGGAGACGCTGACTAGAGCGGAGCGCTTGCTACTGGTGTTGCTGCTGCCGTACGTTGGTTCGAGATGCCGCCCAAGACTAGCGGGAAGGCCGCCAAGAAGGCTGGCAAGGCGCAGAAGAACATTTCGAAGGGCGACAAGAAGAAGAAGCGCAAGAGGAAGGAGAGCTATGCCATCTACATCTACAAGGTGCTGAAGCAGGTGCACCCTGACACGGGCATCTCGTCGAAGGCGATGAGCATCATGAACAGCTTCGTGAACGACATTTTCGAGCGCATTGCGGCCGAGGCTTCTCGCCTGGCGCACTACAACAAGCGCTCGACCATCACGTCCCGCGAGATCCAGACCGCTGTGCGGCTGTTGCTGCCTGGCGAGCTGGCCAAGCACGCCGTGAGCGAGGGCACGAAGGCGGTGACCAAGTACACGAGCTCCAAGTAAGGAGGTGGCTCTGGAATGGAAGGAAGGAAGGAAGGATGGAGAAGGCTCCTCCGTTGCGAGAGCGGCAAAACGGCCCTTTTCAGGGCCACCAACGTGCCTTTTGCGGGAAGGGCGGAATTGTTGTTGTTGTTGTTTGTGTGGACGGCTGTGATGTATGTGTTTCCTTTTTTTTTTGTGGGTGGGGGGGGCGCGTCAAAGCGTGTTGCGCGGGGTACGGCCACGAGGTTGGTCGCCGTGGCGTGGAATGGTGGCACGCCTCGTTGGCGTGGTTTTTGACCCATTGGTGTTGTTGGTGTGTGTGTGTGTGTGTGTGTGTGTTACCCGTCTGCGAGGGGGGACAGTGCGATCGGCGACTTTTGTGTCACCGTAACGACGGCCGTTTGCGGGTTTGTTTTTTTTTTTGCACATCATACATGGCGAGGGTGAAATGTGAAATGTTTTTGTTTGGTTTTTTTTTTTTTTTTGCCGCCCACTATTCCCTTTGCTGTACGCCGAGTTCGACAATGGTGCGACGTAACTGCAGCGTGGAGGTGTGTGAGTGACGTTGAAATGAACGTGCCATTAAGACGCATTGTTGTTGTATTGTACTGTACGTGTACGGCGACACGCACGATGATGTACCATTCGACTCTGATGTTTGATAGCCGTGTCTGACTGATTGCGTACGACGCACGCACACCGATGTCGTCATTCAAGATGCACGCGTGTCCAGTGCAGTACAGTAAGCGCGACGACGGCGGCGGCGGCGGCGGTCGTTTGTTTGGCGAATGTCTGTACACGTGTTTGTCTGTGTCCATCCGGTATGTATTTGTTTGTTCGAAAGTGTTTTGTGTGTCGGTGACGTGGTCCGATCCGTCGCCCCCTGAGTAACTGTCGATCGGCGCGATAGACCGGCGTCACGCAACTGAACCGAAGTCGTGGGCACACCCGTCATACTGTTGTACACCGTCGCGCTGAGAACGGTAACGAAAGGTTGACTTTGATCGGTCGAATGTCTGGGCAGAACGTGAGGAATGAGGCAAGAGTGCAAGGAGGGGGGGCAAAAGAGAGAGGAAGGGAAAAAGGGGAGAAACGCATTCGTAGAGCAACGGAACGTTCCCGTGTCGGAGGCGTATTGGAGCCGCACTGAAATGCGTTTAACGGCGGCGCGGCTGCAAGTGTCTGCCGTGGTGAACGTTACCTTTGACGGCTGCATTGGGCTTTGCCCTTTGCTTTTGCTTTCGCTTTCGCTTTCCCGGATGTACGTAACGTTTGTTGATATGGTTCTGAGGAAGAGTGTATGACAGTGCCGTGCCGTCCATGTTCGTGTGCCCTCCCATTGTGTGTATGCTATTGTCTGTGTACTTGAATGATGTATGTAGGTGTTAGTGGACATGTTTTACCAGTGGGGGGAAATGGATCGTCGATAGTTGCCGTCACTCTGTCACGGTCGAGATGACGCACCCTCCGTACAGAAAGGTGTCGAGAAAGTGAGTGTGTGTGCGTGCGTGTGTGTGTGTGTGTGTGTGTGTGTGTGTGTGTGTGTGCGTGCGTCCGTGAATTGGCAGTGTTTGGAGGTGGGCGTGCCCTGCATGTGGCCCGGAAGGCTGTTCGTTAGGCGGTAGTGTTGTGTGGACAGGGGAGGGGCATGCGTAACGCTGCTGGCATGGCATTTCGGGAGATGGGAGGGGGCAAACGAGGAAACGAGGAGCGGCGGCCAAAGACGGGACGGGGAGGGGCGCGGTGTGGGTGGCTTGCGCCTGTGCTCGGCGTTGTGGTTTGTGCAAAAGAGGAGGAGAAAAACAATGTGAGTTGCCAGGGAGGGGAGCGGTGTTGTGTTGTGGTTGTCGTGGTGTAGCCGCAGACGCGGCTGTCAGTGAACGTGGCGAGACGGACGGATGCGCGGAGGGGCGGGGGCGGCGCATTTCGCCGGTGCCGTGCCGTGCCTGAAAGCCGCGTGGTCGCTGTGTTGTTGGTGGCGTGGGGGCGAGGAGAGTACCGTACGGGTGTGCTTGTGCGCCGGAAATGGCACACTGCGCCCGCCCGTCTTGGAGGCTGATGGCTGTGGTGTGGAAATGGGGCGCGGTGATGTTGAAGCAGTTGAAGAACAGAAAAGAAACCAAGAAAACGGAAGGCGTGATGCGGCGGTGGTGGTGAGAGCGGGAAAAACAAAACAAAAAAAAAACAACAAAAAAAAAAGAAGGAAAAACAACAAGAAAACAAAAAGTCTATCAATATTAAAATGTAAATGGAAATGGAAATGGACCCAGGTATAACCTCCCTGCACAAATAGCAGAGAGTCCGATGATAATAAAAATGTGCCAGAATGTTAACGTCCCTACAAAACAAACCCAACGATAATATTAATGAAAGAGTGAACCGTATGTAACATTGCAACAGACATAATGAAACCTGATAAATTGTATAAGGGCAGCAGCGTTGACCTTTGGCCCTGTATTCAGAATAAAAAGAGCCAAAGATCGTTACCCCAATGAAAAAGACACTGAAACACGTATGTAACATAGTAGCGATGGCGAGACATTGTAGCATCTGTGACCAGAGAGTTTGCGCTGGACTGCGCGAGTGTTGCGAGCGGTTCTCAGTCAGTCAGTCAGTCAGTCAGTCAGTAGTCGTTGCGAGTCCGTAGCTCTGTGTAGTTGAGGGCTGTACTCTGTCAGTAGTCGTCGCGTGCAGTACGCCAATAGTCGTCATGCAGAGCGGTCGGTCAGTAGTAGCAGCCGAGTGCGGTTGTGTGATGTAGGCGGTCGGCAACACTGGTCAAGATGGTGAATAAGGTATACTGTTAATTAATATAATCATTAGATAATGAAAAATTGTATTTATTGTAATTATTCTCCAACAAGTTCCCCAATAATAATTTTTATTTCAAAAGCATTTTTCAAACATTTAATTGTTTATTGAACTAAAGAGTTCGTTGCACTTCACATTTCATTCCACTTCTTTGAAGAAAAATGTCACTAAAATCACAAAAAAAGAGAATATTATTATTTGCAATGCAGTTCCTCCAAGCGCTGCGCAACAACCAGAGCAGAAATGTGACATCCATTTATTCGGAGGTAAGACTTTAATTCTGATTGTTTTGCACAGGGCCAAAGACCGATATTTCGGTTTAATTGAAGTTTCTTGTCACTGAACGGACTTTTTTAAATGTTGTGTGAAGACTTTATATTTGAGTCAGATTGCGAATTTCACATTTGTGTTGCCATTTTCAATACCTCTCATTGTGGGCGAGGTTACAATTAGCGCAATGTCCATTAGCATCCGTAAATAACATTGTCCATTATTTTAAATTTTGCTGGGAGGTTACAACACACACACAAAAAAAAAAAAAACAAAAAATTGCATTTATATCCGCTCCTCAATTGTAGATACCCCTTACACAGCTGTGTGCAATGAATGAGTGCTGGCTGGTAATTAATTGCACTCCTTGGAGGGAAATGCCATAGGAAGTAGTCTTTAAAAAGTGAATGTTTTTCGTTAAGAGACAAAAGTTACTTTAGAAAAAAAGTAATAGTGGGGCTTTTGTTGTTGAACAAAATAAGTACAATGAACATACGTTATCAGATTTGCGCAATGCAGCGTCACACCACCGTTTGATTATAACACAATAGACTATACATCGTCCCGAACCGTGACCAGAGTCGCGAGACGAGCAGAGCACGCCGCCGACGCCCGCTCAGTACAACCGTCCACCCGCTACTACTGTCGACCGACTACTACCTCTCCCGACTCGCGCTACAATATATATATATAACAACTGTTCCTGGCGACCCGGTGCGTGCCACTACTGTCGTCTGGCGCGGTCCAAGCGCCGACTAGCAGCGATAAAGAACTCTCTGGTCAGACAGAGATGCTGTCATGCCTCGCCATCGCTCTGGTAATGAATACATACGTGTTGCAGCGTGCGTACCACCGGAACACGCAGTGGCGGAGCCAAAGACTGTGTTGTCGAGGTCGAGTGCGAGCGGGAAGAGAGGCAGCGTCGGCACGGAGATGCAAGCGAGCGCGAGACGCACGGGGGCTGCGGCGTGGCGCGTTTGCGGTCGGCGCCTTTGGTGGCAACGGCCGGGACAAGCAGCGGTGTATGGTGTGGTGCGGGGCGGACAGGGGCGGAGGCGGCGCGACGACGGCATGGGGGCGAAAACGGGACGGGGGACGGCGGATGTTGAGAGGCGTCACGCGCGGACAGGACACAGACACAGAGACACACAGATTGGAAAGGGAGGGTGCGCGGTAGTAGTTGGGAATGTGCGTACCGTGCGGGATGGGAGTGAGCGAGGAACACGGTCGTGGCCCCTGTTTTGGGTGCGTGTGATGACGTCGGTGTGTTGTGGGAAGGGAAGGTGCTGTGGCGGCGGCGCGTAATGGGCGTAGGCCGAAAAGAGAAAGGAACGTGGGCAGTGTGTTGGCAAGCGTCGGTTCGACTGCGACGTTGATGGGCAGGGCAGGGCAGGGCAGGGCAGGGCAAGGTTTAATGGTGGTAGGAGTAGGCGTGTGGGCGCAAAAAATCTGCCGCTGCAGGCGGTGCCGTAACCGCCATGGCGGGAAGGAGAGAGGGCCAAAGAAAGAAAGAAAGAAAGAAAGAAAGAAAGAAAGAAAGAAAGAAAGAAGAAAACAAAAAAAAAAAAAAAAAAAAGGAGGGGGGGGCGAAAGTGGAGAGGCGGTGGTGTGAGAAGGGCGGGGGCGGAAGGAAGGCAGGAAGGACAAGAGGCGAGGCGACGGCTTGCTTTGTGTATCGGTCGGTCTCTGGCTATGCTTCGTGTTCTGCAGCAGGGTCGGTGCGCGGCGTGGCTCGCGGCAGTGGGAACGCCTGGTGGCTGGACGGCCAGCAATGCGGTTGGATGGGCGGCCACAGCACCGCACCTGTGCCCGAGGAGGAGACGCTGGCGGCGGGCCCTGAGGTGAGGCCGGCTCGGCTGGGGCTGTGGATGTGTAGGTGTGCGCCGCTGCTGCAACAACGAGTAAAACGCGAGAAGAAGGGATGGCGGTAGAGAGAAGAAAAAACAAAAAAGGTCGTGTTGTGTTGATGCGCAGGCAGACGCGTACAGAGGGACGAGCCCGGTCTGCAGCAGGGTGTGGCCGTGCCGAGTGCAGAGCAGCGGCGGCTCGGTTCGGTTCGGCCCGGCCCGGCGGGCCGCGCTGTTGTCGCGGACGTGAGCGCCCCCTGGCGGGTGGCCGGAGGCGGCGCGGCGTGTTGGACGTGTGGCTGGTGGCAGTGCACAATTTGCGAGTGGCCGGCGGTGTGGTGTGGCGGTTGGCGCGTCGGGCGGCGGAGAGGTATGTGTTGCGGGCGCCCTTTGCTGCGCTGCGTCGTTGCGTGTGCCGTACAGGGCGGGCGCTTGTCGACTGTGTGGGCGGTGTGGCGAATTGGCGTGAAACGGCTGCCGAGAGGTGTGTGGTAGCGAGCCGGTCGGTGGTGTCAGTGCGAAGGGGAATGTGCGTGCGTGTTTGGCGGTTTCGGTGTGCTTTTTGCGGCGTGAGAGTGGGAATTAGTGGGGCCGGCTGTTGTGTTGGTTCCTTGTGTCTTGTGTCGCGTAGCTTGATGGCAACGTGGAAGGACGCCGGTTTCGTTTTCGTTTCGAGCCTTGCGTGTGGTTGTCGACGTTGACTGGTTGGCGTGTGCCGATGCACGTGCATGTGTGGGTCGCGAGTGCGTTTTTGGCTGGCTGTGTGTGTGTGTGTGTGTGTGTGTGTGTGTGTGTTTTGGGGGGGAAGGGGGAGGCGGTGGTGAAAGTGCAGTCGTCGGGTGGGGCTGGGGCTGGGGCTGTGCGTCGTGGCGGAAAGGTGGTAGGTTGCGGGAAGCGAGCCCGTCGTTGACGGTGTCGCGTGAGTTGTGAATCGAGTGGGGCGCGGGGCGCGGGACAGGAGCAGCGTGCCGCTGCGTCGTGGTCGTCAGCAGAGGCTGTGCGTGTGCTTGTCCTTTTTGTGGGCGGTTCGTGCGAGGCGTTTTTGTTTTGTGTTGCCCTAGTTGTTAGTTTATTTTGTTTGTGTTTGTTATTTTGAGACGACGACTGGTTGGTGGCGTGCGCGCGAAGTGGCGGTGTGCGCTTCCCGTGTCGTTTGTGTTGTTTTGTTTTTGTTTTGTTTTTGTGTGGTTTTTTTTTGCACTGGGCCCCGGGGGGTGGGTGCGTGTGTGTCGATTGCCGGCTGGCGAAAGGTGCGCCATCGGCGGGGTGGGTCGCCGGCACAAGTAGAGGCGGCGGCGTTGTTGCTGTTGTTGTGTGGTGTTTGTTTTGTTCGGCTGTGTCGGCGAGCTGTGTTGCGGTGCGTGTGAATGGTGGTGCAAAAGTGCTGGCGTTGGGGCTGCGGCTGCGACTGCGACGGCGGCGAGCCGCGGGCGCGCCATTGATAGTGGTGTTGTGAACAGCGGCTGTGTACGGTAGTGGTGTTGTTGTAGCACGACGTGCATCCGGGCCGGCGCGGAAAGCGCAGTTGCGGGCGGTTGCCCTTCGGTGCCAGCCATGTCGCGTGAGCGGCGGGTTGCTTCTGGTGTCGACACGTGGTGCTCTGGGTTGTTGTGTGGTGCCGTTTGGCCGGTGGGGGTGGTTCGCGTGTGTCTCGTTCGCGCTCGGTATCTGGTCGTGGTCGTGCTGCTCCCCCGTCTGTCGGCGGTTTTCGACGTCGTCTGTACGTTTTTTGTTCGTTTGCGGCGTGCCTGCCGACGTCGTCCCGTCGCGACCTTTCAACCGAAAGTGTGGCGCCCGAAGGTGAACGAACGTAACCCTGACCTCGGCGCTTTACGCTGAGCCGAGCGAACCGAACCGAACCTAACCTGTGGTGTGGCGAGGTGAGCTCAGCCTGTGAGCCCCTAACGTCTACGTACGGTAAGCTGTCCGGCTCACGCCTCACGTTTGAACGCTTTTTTAACCTACGTTTGACGCTTCTTAACCTAGCACTGACCCCTTAACCTAACGTGTAACCTAACCTAACCTAGCCTCTGACGCCTGACGTGTTTGAATGCTTAACCTAAGTTTGACGCTTAACCTAACCCAAGTCCCCTTAACCTAACCCACGCCCACCTAACCTAACCTAACCTAGACGTGTAAACGTAATGTGTAACGCGTAACGTGTAAGGTCGGCTGGCGTGTGTGCTTGACGGCAGATTGGGTTGGTCTGTAGATTCGGATTGCGGTTTGCCTCGGTCGAGGGGTTGGGTCGGAAGCGGCGAGGGGCGGCGGCGCCTGTTGCGCAGGCGGCGTCCGTTTGCGGCGGGCAATTGTTGAGAAACGGCTGTGAATGTTGGCGGGCGAGAGGAGGAGGACGGCGCGCGATGTGGCCCGACGGCTGCGGGCCGATCGGGAAACGGCGGGAGGGCGACGGAAGGCGATGGGGCGGCGGAAGCGCGTTTGCACGGCCGTCATCGCCGCACGCCTCGGCTTGTGTGGCTGTGGCGCCGGCCGCGCTGGCCGGGCTGCCGCGGCGACGGTGTGGGAGTTTTGCCGAAGGTTTGGCCATTGTGGCGGGTCGTCGGCTGGGGCTGTGGGGGCGGCATTTGGGCGGGGGCGGCGATTCTCGGCGGGCCGACCCAGGCTGTAGCGCGCGGTAGCTGCAGTTTGGCCGTGGTTTGCGGCGCTGCCGTGGCGACTGGTTGGCGACTGTGGTGTGGCTGTGTGTAGCCCCATCCTCGGTGGTTTGAAAGGCGCGGGCGGTTGTGGCGCAGGTTTGGGGCTGCTCCGCACAGGCTGTCGGACGTTGGGCGGTAGCAAGCGCGGGAGGCGCGGCGCGGCGGCGCGCAGAGTGGCGGCCGCTCTCTCGGCCGTCCGCGCCCGCCCGCGACACTGGCTGGGCCTTGTGATTCTCTGCTCTGCTGCTGTGCTGTGCTTGCGTGCCTGCCGTCCCGCTCGCTCTCGCTGTGTGTTACGCGCGTCGTCGAAATGGCAGATCAGGCGGCTACGAACGAGACTGCTGCGGCACCCGCCGCCACCGGCACTACGAAGAAGGCCAAGTCTGCGTCGTCTGCGAAGAAGCCGCGCGCCAAGCCTGCGCACCCGCGCACCTCTGAGATGGTGACGGCCGCCATCAAGAGTCTGAAGGAGCGCGGCGGGTCGTCGCTGCAGGCGATCAAGAAGTACATAGCCGCGCACTACAAGCTGGACGCGGAGAAGCTGGCGCCGTTTATCAAGAAGTACCTCAAGTCGGCCGTCGTGGCGGGCGAGCTGGTGCAGACGAAGGGGATGAGCAGCTCTGTGCTCTTCTGGTAGCGCCTGATTTCTCGCAGGGCGACGGTGCCCGGCCTGTAGCGGTGGGGCTTCTTGACGCCTCCGGTGGCGGGCGCGCTCTTCCTCGCCGCCTTGGTGGCGAGCTGTTTGCGCGGCGCCTTTCCGCCGGTGGACTTGCGGGCCGTTTGCTTTGTGCGGGCCATAGCGGTAGCGGTAGCGGTAGCGGAGCGGCGTGCGTGGAGGTTAGGTGCGGCGCGGCGTCCGGTGCTGCCTTGACAACGGGCCCGCGCGCCTCCGTGCTGCGCTTATATGCCCTCGGTTGCGCGTGGTGGGGGGAGGGCGGGCCAGAGTCTATATAGGGGCTAGCGACGGTGCACACGAAACGGCAACGAAAACGACCGGTGCGAGCGGCAGCGAGTCGAGCAGCGGAGTGCGTGCCGGCGCAGCCTCCTCTCCTGCTCTCCTTTTGTGACTTCCTCACTGTGAGGAGGTTCGTGTGGAAGTTTGTGGCCTGTTGGCCTTTACTCCCCTGGAATCTTGTAGAGACTTCTTCTGTACTGTTGGTTGGATCTATTCTGGCAAGGAGTGCCGATGTCCTATTTCTTGACTTTGTCGATGTGACGACTTTTCTTCTTCTTCTTCTTACTTGAGGGCTCTCCCTCGGTTGGGATAGTGGATACAGTGTATCCAGCTTTCTCATACTCTCCGTGGACGAGAGCGAAGATGACGTAGCGCATTTGCCACTCTGTGAAAATTGGGAAGGAATTGATCAGATCGTAATCCTCCTTGGAAAGACCAACAAGGCCTTCAGGATATTCGATTGGTTGGTGTGGGGGTGAAGGTTTAGAAAGGTTAGGAGGAACGAAGGGATAAGGGTTGTCGTGGTGGGGATATGTACCATCGCGAAGCGATGCCGCTATCTTCTGCGTCACAGCGCTTGCGCTGTACATGTCGGGAAGCGGGAGGAATGGGACTTCTTCCCACCCTTCTTCTTGCGCTTCTGCTTCTGCGTCCGTCTTGGGCAGTGTTGCCTCCCCTTCGGCAGGCACGTCGGTCTGCGTGGCCACCGTCGCGAACTTCTTCTCTCGTGGAGGAGTCGTCTGGCTGGCGGCGTCGACTGCTGTGGCGGAAGCTGCTTTGGCTGAGCGAAGCTCCCGCGTCAGCTCAGCGATCTGACGGCGAGCCTCGCCCAGTTCCGCCAGCATGGCCGCCCTCTCTTCCGCCATGGCGGATTTGAAGGCGGACATGGCTTCCTCCACGGCGCCGTTAAGGCGCCTGGTCACGTCGTCTTCTGTGCAAGTGACCACCTCTTCGTGTGTGGTGGTCACTTGCTTCTGGGTCTTCTTCGCCAGTCCCCGCCAGTTCCTTCTGTAGGCGCAGGAACGGGCATTTGCCGCGTGAGCGCCGCCGCAGTTGGCGCAAGTGCAGGGGGCGTCCTTCGGCTTCTTGCAGTCGCGTGTGTCGTGTGCTTGCGCACACTTCAAGCACGCGACTGCTCCGCTGCATTGCTTGGCAACGTGGCCAAGCTTTTGGCAGCGAAAGCACTGCGGTGTAGACTTCTTCTTCTTCTTCCCGGCAGGTCCTGCTAACGTGAGCAGAAGCTCCGCCAAGGCAGCAGCTTTGCGTCCACTTCCGCGTCCCGACATCACGATAAGCAATAGCGACAACGAACTAACGTGTACTCTCGCCGGCGCAGCCGGGGTGGGGGTGCTTTATGGGCTCGGGTGCGGCGGCCGGTTGCGCGCGCGCCCCATTGGTCGGCGGCCGCAACAGGGCGAGCTGGTAAAGGTGCGGCGGCGGCTGGCGGCGGGTGCCACTGTGTGGGGAGACGCTGACTAGAGCGGAGCGCTTGCTACTGGTGTTGCTGCTGCCGTACGTTGGTTCGAGATGCCGCCCAAGACTAGCGGGAAGGCCGCCAAGAAGGCTGGCAAGGCGCAGAAGAACATTTCGAAGGGCGACAAGAAGAAGAAGCGCAAGAGGAAGGAGAGCTATGCCATCTACATCTACAAGGTGCTGAAGCAGGTGCACCCTGACACGGGCATCTCGTCGAAGGCGATGAGCATCATGAACAGCTTCGTGAACGACATTTTCGAGCGCATTGCGGCCGAGGCTTCTCGCCTGGCGCACTACAACAAGCGCTCGACCATCACGTCCCGCGAGATCCAGACCGCTGTGCGGCTGTTGCTGCCTGGCGAGCTGGCCAAGCACGCCGTGAGCGAGGGCACGAAGGCGGTGACCAAGTACACGAGCTCCAAGTAAGGAGGTGGCTCTGGAATGGAAGGAAGGAAGGAAGGATGGAGAAGGCTCCTCCGTTGCGAGAGCGGCAAAACGGCCCTTTTCAGGGCCACCAACGTGCCTTTTGCGGGAAGGGCGGAATTGTTGTTGTTGTTGTTTGTGTGGACGGCTGTGATGTATGTGTTTCCTTTTTTTTTTGTGGGTGGGGGGGGCGCGTCAAAGCGTGTTGCGCGGGGTACGGCCACGAGGTTGGTCGCCGTGGCGTGGAATGGTGGCACGCCTCGTTGGCGTGGTTTTTGACCCATTGGTGTTGTTGGTGTGTGTGTGTGTGTGTGTGTGTGTTACCCGTCTGCGAGGGGGGACAGTGCGATCGGCGACTTTTGTGTCACCGTAACGACGGCCGTTTGCGGGTTTGTTTTTTTTTTTGCACATCATACATGGCGAGGGTGAAATGTGAAATGTTTTTGTTTGGTTTTTTTTTTTTTTTTGCCGCCCACTATTCCCTTTGCTGTACGCCGAGTTCGACAATGGTGCGACGTAACTGCAGCGTGGAGGTGTGTGAGTGACGTTGAAATGAACGTGCCATTAAGACGCATTGTTGTTGTATTGTACTGTACGTGTACGGCGACACGCACGATGATGTACCATTCGACTCTGATGTTTGATAGCCGTGTCTGACTGATTGCGTACGACGCACGCACACCGATGTCGTCATTCAAGATGCACGCGTGTCCAGTGCAGTACAGTAAGCGCGACGACGGCGGCGGCGGCGGCGGTCGTTTGTTTGGCGAATGTCTGTACACGTGTTTGTCTGTGTCCATCCGGTATGTATTTGTTTGTTTGAAAGTGTTTTGTGTGTCGGTGACGTGGTCCGATCCGTCGCCCCCTGAGTAACTGTCGATCGGCGCGATAGACCGGCGTCACGCAACTGAACCGAAGTCGTGGGCACACCCGTCATACTGTTGTACACCGTCGCGCTGAGAACGGTAACGAAAGGTTGACTTTGATCGGTCGAATGTCTGGGCAGAACGTGAGGAATGAGGCAAGAGTGCAAGGAGGGGGGGCAAAAGAGAGAGGAAGGGAAAAAGGGGAGAAACGCATTCGTAGAGCAACGGAACGTTCCCGTGTCGGAGGCGTATTGGAGCCGCACTGAAATGCGTTTAACGGCGGCGCGGCTGCAAGTGTCTGCCGTGGTGAACGTTACCTTTGACGGCTGCATTGGGCTTTGCCCTTTGCTTTTGCTTTCGCTTTCGCTTTCCCGGATGTACGTAACGTTTGTTGATATGGTTCTGAGGAAGAGTGTATGACAGTGCCGTGCCGTCCATGTTCGTGTGCCCTCCCATTGTGTGTATGCTATTGTCTGTGTACTTGAATGATGTATGTAGGTGTTAGTGGACATGTTTTACCAGTGGGGGGAAATGGATCGTCGATAGTTGCCGTCACTCTGTCACGGTCGAGATGACGCACCCTCCGTACAGAAAGGTGTCGAGAAAGTGAGTGTGTGTGCGTGCGTGTGTGTGTGTGTGTGTGTGTGTGTGTGTGTGTGTGCGTGCGTCCGTGAATTGGCAGTGTTTGGAGGTGGGCGTGCCCTGCATGTGGCCCGGAAGGCTGTTCGTTAGGCGGTAGTGTTGTGTGGACAGGGGAGGGGCATGCGTAACGCTGCTGGCATGGCATTTCGGGAGATGGGAGGGGGCAAACGAGGAAACGAGGAGCGGCGGCCAAAGACGGGACGGGGAGGGGCGCGGTGTGGGTGGCTTGCGCCTGTGCTCGGCGTTGTGGTTTGTGCAAAAGAGGAGGAGAAAAACAATGTGAGTTGCCAGGGAGGGGAGCGGTGTTGTGTTGTGGTTGTCGTGGTGTAGCCGCAGACGCGGCTGTCAGTGAACGTGGCGAGACGGACGGATGCGCGGAGGGGCGGGGGCGGCGCATTTCGCCGGTGCCGTGCCGTGCCTGAAAGCCGCGTGGTCGCTGTGTTGTTGGTGGCGTGGGGGCGAGGAGAGTACCGTACGGGTGTGCTTGTGCGCCGGAAATGGCACACTGCGCCCGCCCGTCTTGGAGGCTGATGGCTGTGGTGTGGAAATGGGGCGCGGTGATGTTGAAGCAGTTGAAGAACAGAAAAGAAACCAAGAAAACGGAAGGCGTGATGCGGCGGTGGTGGTGAGAGCGGGAAAAACAAAACAAAAAAAAACAACAAAAAAAAAAGAAGGAAAAACAACAAGAAAACAAAAAGTCTATCAATATTAAAATGTAAATGGAAATGGAAATGGACCCAGGTATAACCTCCCTGCACAAATAGCAGAGAGTCCGATGATAATAAAAATGTGCCAGAATGTTAACGTCCCTACAAAACAAACCCAACGATAATATTAATGAAAGAGTGAACCGTATGTAACATTGCAACAGACATAATGAAACCTGATAAATTGTATAAGGGCAGCAGCGTTGACCTTTGGCCCTGTATTCAGAATAAAAAGAGCCAAAGATCGTTACCCCAATGAAAAAGACACTGAAACACGTATGTAACATAGTAGCGATGGCGAGACATTGTAGCATCTGTGACCAGAGAGTTTGCGCTGGACTGCGCGAGTGTTGCGAGCGGTTCTCAGTCAGTCAGTCAGTCAGTCAGTCAGTAGTCGTTGCGAGTCCGTAGCTCTGTGTAGTTGAGGGCTGTACTCTGTCAGTAGTCGTCGCGTGCAGTACGCCAATAGTCGTCATGCAGAGCGGTCGGTCAGTAGTAGCAGCCGAGTGCGGTTGTGTGATGTAGGCGGTCGGCAACACTGGTCAAGATGGTGAATAAGGTATACTGTTAATTAATATAATCATTAGATAATGAAAAATTGTATTTATTGTAATTATTCTCCAACAAGTTCCCCAATAATAATTTTTATTTCAAAAGCATTTTTCAAACATTTAATTGTTTATTGAACTAAAGAGTTCGTTGCACTTCACATTTCATTCCACTTCTTTGAAGAAAAATGTCACTAAAATCACAAAAAAAGAGAATATTATTATTTGCAATGCAGTTCCTCCAAGCGCTGCGCAACAACCAGAGCAGAAATGTGACATCCATTTATTCGGAGGTAAGACTTTAATTCTGATTGTTTTGCACAGGGCCAAAGACCGATATTTCGGTTTAATTGAAGTTTCTTGTCACTGAACGGACTTTTTTAAATGTTGTGTGAAGACTTTATATTTGAGTCAGATTGCGAATTTCACATTTGTGTTGCCATTTTCAATACCTCTCATTGTGGGCGAGGTTACAATTAGCGCAATGTCCATTAGCATCCGTAAATAACATTGTCCATTATTTTAAATTTTGCTGGGAGGTTACAACACACACACAAAAAAAAAAAAACAAAAAATTGCATTTATATCCGCTCCTCAATTGTAGATACCCCTTACACAGCTGTGTGCAATGAATGAGTGCTGGCTGGTAATTAATTGCACTCCTTGGAGGGAAATGCCATAGGAAGTAGTCTTTAAAAAGTGAATGTTTTTCGTTAAGAGACAAAAGTTACTTTAGAAAAAAAGTAATAGTGGGGCTTTTGTTGTTGAACAAAATAAGTACAATGAACATACGTTATCAGATTTGCGCAATGCAGCGTCACACCACCGTTTGATTATAACACAATAGACTATACATCGTCCCGAACCGTGACCAGAGTCGCGAGACGAGCAGAGCACGCCGCCGACGCCCGCTCAGTACAACCGTCCACCCGCTACTACTGTCGACCGACTACTACCTCTCCCGACTCGCGCTACAATATATATATATAACAACTGTTCCTGGCGACCCGGTGCGTGCCACTACTGTCGTCTGGCGCGGTCCAAGCGCCGACTAGCAGCGATAAAGAACTCTCTGGTCAGACAGAGATGCTGTCATGCCTCGCCATCGCTCTGGTAATGAATACATACGTGTTGCAGCGTGCGTACCACCGGAACACGCAGTGGCGGAGCCAAAGACTGTGTTGTCGAGGTCGAGTGCGAGCGGGAAGAGAGGCAGCGTCGGCACGGAGATGCAAGCGAGCGCGAGACGCACGGGGGCTGCGGCGTGGCGCGTTTGCGGTCGGCGCCTTTGGTGGCAACGGCCGGGACAAGCAGCGGTGTATGGTGTGGTGCGGGGCGGACAGGGGCGGAGGCGGCGCGACGACGGCATGGGGGCGAAAACGGGACGGGGGACGGCGGATGTTGAGAGGCGTCACGCGCGGACAGGACACAGACACAGAGACACACAGATTGGAAAGGGAGGGTGCGCGGTAGTAGTTGGGAATGTGCGTACCGTGCGGGATGGGAGTGGGCGAGGAACACGGTCGTGGCCCCTGTTTTGGGTGCGTGTGATGACGTCGGTGTGTTGTGGGAAGGGAAGGTGCTGTGGCGGCGGCGCGTAATGGGCGTAGGCCGAAAAGAGAAAGGAACGTGGGCAGTGTGTTGGCAAGCGTCGGTTCGACTGCGACGTTGATGGGCAGGGCAGGGCAGGGCAGGGCAGGGCAAGGTTTAATGGTGGTAGGAGTAGGCGTGTGGGCGCAAAAAATCTGCCGCTGCAGGCGGTGCCGTAACCGCCATGGCGGGAAGGAGAGAGGGCCAAAGAAAGAAAGAAAGAAAGAAAGAAAGAAAGAAAGAAAGAAAGAAAGAAGAAAACAAAAAAAAAAAAAAAAAAAAGGAGGGGGGGGCGAAAGTGGAGAGGCGGTGGTGTGAGAAGGGCGGGGGCGGAAGGAAGGCAGGAAGGACAAGAGGCGAGGCGACGGCTTGCTTTGTGTATCGGTCGGTCTCTGGCTATGCTTCGTGTTCTGCAGCAGGGTCGGTGCGCGGCGTGGCTCGCGGCAGTGGGAACGCCTGGTGGCTGGACGGCCAGCAATGCGGTTGGATGGGCGGCCACAGCACCGCACCTGTGCCCGAGGAGGAGACGCTGGCGGCGGGCCCTGAGGTGAGGCCGGCTCGGCTGGGGCTGTGGATGTGTAGGTGTGCGCCGCTGCTGCAACAACGAGTAAAACGCGAGAAGAAGGGATGGCGGTAGAGAGAAGAAAAAACAAAAAAGGTCGTGTTGTGTTGATGCGCAGGCAGACGCGTACAGAGGGACGAGCCCGGTCTGCAGCAGGGTGTGGCCGTGCCGAGTGCAGAGCAGCGGCGGCTCGGTTCGGTTCGGCCCGGCCCGGCGGGCCGCGCTGTTGTCGCGGACGTGAGCGCCCCCTGGCGGGTGGCCGGAGGCGGCGCGGCGTGTTGGACGTGTGGCTGGTGGCAGTGCACAATTTGCGAGTGGCCGGCGGTGTGGTGTGGCGGTTGGCGCGTCGGGCGGCGGAGAGGTATGTGTTGCGGGCGCCCTTTGCTGCGCTGCGTCGTTGCGTGTGCCGTACAGGGCGGGCGCTTGTCGACTGTGTGGGCGGTGTGGCGAATTGGCGTGAAACGGCTGCCGAGAGGTGTGTGGTAGCGAGCCGGTCGGTGGTGTCAGTGCGAAGGGGAATGTGCGTGCGTGTTTGGCGGTTTCGGTGTGCTTTTTGCGGCGTGAGAGTGGGAATTAGTGGGGCCGGCTGTTGTGTTGGTTCCTTGTGTCTTGTGTCGCGTAGCTTGATGGCAACGTGGAAGGACGCCGGTTTCGTTTTCGTTTCGAGCCTTGCGTGTGGTTGTCGACGTTGACTGGTTGGCGTGTGCCGATGCACGTGCATGTGTGGGTCGCGAGTGCGTTTTTGGCTGGCTGTGTGTGTGTGTGTGTGTGTGTGTGTGTGTGTGTGTGTGTTTTGGGGGGGAAGGGGGAGGCGGTGGTGAAAGTGCAGTCGTCGGGTGGGGCTGGGGCTGGGGCTGTGCGTCGTGGCGGAAAGGTGGTAGGTTGCGGGAAGCGAGCCCGTCGTTGACGGTGTCGCGTGAGTTGTGAATCGAGTGGGGCGCGGGGCGCGGGACAGGAGCAGCGTGCCGCTGCGTCGTGGTCGTCAGCAGAGGCTGTGCGTGTGCTTGTCCTTTTTGTGGGCGGTTCGTGCGAGGCGTTTTTGTTTTGTGTTGCCCTAGTTGTTAGTTTATTTTGTTTGTGTTTGTTATTTTGAGACGACGACTGGTTGGTGGCGTGCGCGCGAAGTGGCGGTGTGCGCTTCCCGTGTCGTTTGTGTTGTTTTGTTTTTGTTTTGTTTTTGTGTGGTTTTTTTTTGCACTGGGCCCCGGGGGGTGGGTGCGTGTGTGTCGATTGCCGGCTGGCGAAAGGTGCGCCATCGGCGGGGTGGGTCGCCGGCACAAGTAGAGGCGGCGGCGTTGTTGCTGTTGTTGTGTGGTGTTTGTTTTGTTCGGCTGTGTCGGCGAGCTGTGTTGCGGTGCGTGTGAATGGTGGTGCAAAAGTGCTGGCGTTGGGGCTGCGGCTGCGACTGCGACGGCGGCGAGCCGCGGGCGCGCCATTGATAGTGGTGTTGTGAACAGCGGCTGTGTACGGTAGTGGTGTTGTTGTAGCACGACGTGCATCCGGGCCGGCGCGGAAAGCGCAGTTGCGGGCGGTTGCCCTTCGGTGCCAGCCATGTCGCGTGAGCGGCGGGTTGCTTCTGGTGTCGACACGTGGTGCTCTGGGTTGTTGTGTGGTGCCGTTTGGCCGGTGGGGGTGGTTCGCGTGTGTCTCGTTCGCGCTCGGTATCTGGTCGTGGTCGTGCTGCTCCCCCGTCTGTCGGCGGTTTTCGACGTCGTCTGTACGTTTTTTGTTCGTTTGCGGCGTGCCTGCCGACGTCGTCCCGTCGCGACCTTTCAACCGAAAGTGTGGCGCCCGAAGGTGAACGAACGTAACCCTGACCTCGGCGCTTTACGCTGAGCCGAGCGAACCGAACCGAACCTAACCTGTGGTGTGGCGAGGTGAGCTCAGCCTGTGAGCCCCTAACGTCTACGTACGGTAAGCTGTCCGGCTCACGCCTCACGTTTGAACGCTTTTTTAACCTACGTTTGACGCTTCTTAACCTAGCACTGACCCCTTAACCTAACGTGTAACCTAACCTAACCTAGCCTCTGACGCCTGACGTGTTTGAATGCTTAACCTAAGTTTGACGCTTAACCTAACCCAAGTCCCCTTAACCTAACCCACGCCCACCTAACCTAACCTAACCTAGACGTGTAAACGTAATGTGTAACGCGTAACGTGTAAGGTCGGCTGGCGTGTGTGCTTGACGGCAGATTGGGTTGGTCTGTAGATTCGGATTGCGGTTTGCCTCGGTCGAGGGGTTGGGTCGGAAGCGGCGAGGGGCGGCGGCGCCTGTTGCGCAGGCGGCGTCCGTTTGCGGCGGGCAATTGTTGAGAAACGGCTGTGAATGTTGGCGGGCGAGAGGAGGAGGACGGCGCGCGATGTGGCCCGACGGCTGCGGGCCGATCGGGAAACGGCGGGAGGGCGACGGAAGGCGATGGGGCGGCGGAAGCGCGTTTGCACGGCCGTCATCGCCGCACGCCTCGGCTTGTGTGGCTGTGGCGCCGGCCGCGCTGGCCGGGCTGCCGCGGCGACGGTGTGGGAGTTTTGCCGAAGGTTTGGCCATTGTGGCGGGTCGTCGGCTGGGGCTGTGGGGGCGGCATTTGGGCGGGGGCGGCGATTCTCGGCGGGCCGACCCAGGCTGTAGCGCGCGGTAGCTGCAGTTTGGCCGTGGTTTGCGGCGCTGCCGTGGCGACTGGTTGGCGACTGTGGTGTGGCTGTGTGTAGCCCCATCCTCGGTGGTTTGAAAGGCGCGGGCGGTTGTGGCGCAGGTTTGGGGCTGCTCCGCACAGGCTGTCGGACGTTGGGCGGTAGCAAGCGCGGGAGGCGCGGCGCGGCGGCGCGCAGAGTGGCGGCCGCTCTCTCGGCCGTCCGCGCCCGCCCGCGACACTGGCTGGGCCTTGTGATTCTCTGCTCTGCTGCTGTGCTGTGCTTGCGTGCCTGCCGTCCCGCTCGCTCTCGCTGTGTGTTACGCGCGTCGTCGAAATGGCAGATCAGGCGGCTACGAACGAGACTGCTGCGGCACCCGCCGCCACCGGCACTACGAAGAAGGCCAAGTCTGCGTCGTCTGCGAAGAAGCCGCGCGCCAAGCCTGCGCACCCGCGCACCTCTGAGATGGTGACGGCCGCCATCAAGAGTCTGAAGGAGCGCGGCGGGTCGTCGCTGCAGGCGATCAAGAAGTACATAGCCGCGCACTACAAGCTGGACGCGGAGAAGCTGGCGCCGTTTATCAAGAAGTACCTCAAGTCGGCCGTCGTGGCGGGCGAGCTGGTGCAGACGAAGGGGAAGGGCGCGTCCGGCTCGTTCAAGCTTGCCGGCGCCGGCGGCGGGGGGGCGGCCGAGGGCGGCAAGGCTCGTGCTGGCGGTGCCAAGAAGAAGCGCGCCGCTCCGGCCAGCAAGGAGAAGAAGGGCGCCCGTGCGGCCGGCGCAAAGAAGGCTGGTGGCGTGAAGGCGGCGACCGGTCGGAAGGCGGGCGCCGCCAAGAAGGCGTCTGCGGCGTCGGCCGCTCCCGCGGGTGCGAAGAAGGCGGCTGCGGCCAAGCCGGCCAAGGCCAAGTCGCCGTCGAAGGCGAAGAAGGCCGCCAAGGTTCCGACGAAGAAGCCGAAGGCGCCGCGCCCGAAGAAGGCGACGACGCCGTCTAAGGCGAAGGCTTCGCCCAAGAAGAAGAAGTAGAGTAGAGGAGAAAGAGATGGGAAAGGAAGGGTTTGGCGCTTGACTCCGTCGTCCCCACCCCCCGTCGTCGTCTAGTGGCGCGCAAGAGACGCGCGGCCCAAAACGGCCCTTCTCAGGGCCATCAAAGCACGTCGGGGAAGGTTTTGATTGTCGTGTTGCGTTTGGTGTGGGTGTCTGTCTGTATGCCCGTGGGGATGCTGTTTGCGTGCCGTGGTGGTTGGATTGCGGGGGTCGGTGGCGGGTGTGGGCGGCGGTAGCGGTAAGCGGTGTTGTTGTTGTCGTGGTTGATTGTCGCCGTGTTTGTGGCGGCGGCCGACGGTTGGTTTTCTGTCACGTTGTTTTGTTTGAATACGTTGGTTGGCTTGCCTGCGTTCGTTCTTCTCGGATGTCTGTCTTGTCGAGTCGTGTCTGGTCTTTGTTTTGTTCCTTTGTGTGTGTTATGTTTTGCAACGGGGGGCACGTTGAGAGATGTGGAAGGAGTCGGTGGCGTGTAGAGCGAGCGAGCGCGCCTGCCTGGCCGTTGGCCGTCGGAGTGGAGTGCGGGTTTTTTTTGTTTTCGAAACGAAAGCGGCGGCCGGCCAGCCACCCGTGCGGTGTGACGTCGGCCGTTGGGTATTGTGCGCTTGGAGCGCCGGGGAGGGATGATGTGTGATTGTTGCGCGCTGCTAGCAGGCAGGCAGAGTGAGCGGGTGTGGCGGACGGACGGGAAGTGGCGGTGTTTGTTTTTGGGTTGCGGGGCGAGAGGCAGGCGACCGACAAAGTTTGCTCGCGACGGAGAGATGTTAGTGGCCCTGAAAAGGGCCGTTTTTGTTTGTGCGGTGCGGTGCCGCGGCGCGGTTTAGGCGCGCTCGCCGCGGATGCGGCGCGCGAGCTGGATGTCCTTGGGCATGATGGTGACGCGCTTGGCGTGGATTGCGCACAGGTTGGTGTCTTCGAAGAGGCCGACGAGGTAGGCCTCGCTGGCCTCCTGCAGGGCCATGACTGCGGAGCTCTGGAAGCGCAGGTCGGTCTTGAAGTCCTGGGCGATCTCGCGCACTAGGCGCTGGAATGGCAGCTTGCGGATGAGCAGCTCTGTGCTCTTCTGGTAGCGCCTGATTTCTCGCAGGGCGACGGTGCCCGGCCTGTAGCGGTGGGGCTTCTTGACGCCTCCGGTGGCGGGCGCGCTCTTCCTCGCCGCCTTGGTGGCGAGCTGTTTGCGCGGCGCCTTTCCGCCGGTGGACTTGCGGGCCGTTTGCTTTGTGCGGGCCATAGCGGTAGCGGTAGCGGTAGCGGAGCGGCGTGCGTGGAGGTTAGGTGCGGCGCGGCGTCCGGTGCTGCCTTGACAACGGGCCCGCGCGCCTCCGTGCTGCGCTTATATGCCCTCGGTTGCGCGTGGTGGGGGGAGGGCGGGCCAGAGTCTATATAGGGGGGCGGCGGGCGCGCTGGGCGCAGACCGTAGCCGACTCGCCAGCCGCTGCAGCTGCTGTTTGTGCACGTTTTGCTTTGCCCGAGGAAGGAAGGATGACAGGCCGCGGCAAGGGAGGAAAGGGGCTCGGCAAGGGTGGCGCCAAGCGGCACCGCAAGGTGTTGCGCGACAACATCCAGGGCATCACGAAGCCCGCCATCCGCCGCCTGGCTCGCAGGGGCGGCGTGAAGCGCATCTCTGGTCTGATCTACGAGGAGACCCGCGGGGTGCTGAAGGTGTTCCTGGAGAACGTGATCCGCGACGCGGTGACGTACACTGAGCACGCCAAGCGCAAGACTGTGACGGCCATGGACGTGGTGTACGCCCTGAAGAGGCAGGGGCGCACCCTGTACGGTTTCGGCGGTTAGGCTGCGTCGCAGCGGGCGCTGGCCTTCCCGCGGCCGTGCTTGTGGGTGGGAGAGACTAGAAAACGGCCCTTTTCAGGGCCACCACACTGTTCGGAAGTTGAAAAGTGCGAAAGAGTCTGTGTTGTTGCTGCGTGTGTGCGCTGTGTTGTTTGTTTGTTTGTTTCTCTCTGTCTTTGTTTCTTTCTTTCCGTTTGAGCGACGTGATGTGACTGGGAGGGGAGAAGGAAAGGAAACGTGTCATGTGGCTGGCTGTGTGTGGAGCTGCTTCGTTTGTGTGTCTTTGTATCGATCGCGACGGAGATGGCGGGCTGTGTGTTGTTGTGCGAGAGGCGGTGATTATTTGCTTGCGTGGTTTGGCTCTGTGTGTTTGTTTGCGGCGGCGTTGGGGTTTCCGAGGCAAGGCGTGTGGGCATAGGCGGCCGGATCAGCTGTTTCGTTCGTGTCGACGGCCGTTGCGCGCGGGAGTGGAGGGCGGTGTGTCGACACGCCTCCCTTTAACAATGGTCATTATTGCTGCCGTTGTCGGTTTGGAAGGCGACTGCGACCGTGCAAAATGTGTGTGTGTGTGTTGGGCCACACGGGCTGTGTGGACGACAAGATGGCGGACGTGCGCCGGCGGCGGCTGTGCTGTGACAGTGCAAAGTTAAAAAACAAAACAAGGTGCGGCGAGGACGACTGAAATTTTGCTTTGGACGTAGGTTTGTGTGGTGGCCCTGAAAAGGGCCGATTGTTGTGGGCCGAGCCGGCAAAGCGCGTTGCGTGCAGGGGAGCACGCGGCGCTGCGATTGCCTGGCCTCCTTTAGGCCTTCTTCTCGGTCTTCTTTGGCAGCAGGACGGCCTGGATGTTGGGCAGGACACCACCCTGTGCGATGGTGACGCCCGACAGGAGCTTGTTGAGCTCCTCGTCGTTGCGGATGGCAAGCTGCAGGTGGCGCGGGATGATGCGCGTCTTCTTGTTGTCGCGGGCCGCGTTTCCGGCCAGCTCGAGCACCTCAGCCGCGAGGTACTCCATGACGGCGGCGAGGTAGACGGGCGCCCCGGCGCCGACGCGCTCTGCGTAGTTTCCCTTGCGCAGGAGGCGGTGGATTCTGCCGACCGGGAACTGGAGCCCAGCCCTGCTTGAGCGGGACTTTGACTTGCCCTTGACTTTGCCTCCCTTTCCGCGTCCGGACATGGCGATGGGCTAGCGACGGTGCACACGAAACGGCAACGAAAACGACCGGTGCGAGCGGCAGCGAGTCGAGCAGCGGAGTGCGTGCCGGCGCAGCCTCCTACTGCACTTTGATGCTTCCTCTACTTGAGGGTGGCTGCGTGTGGAGTGTGTTGTGCTAGAGACATTTACTCCAACTGGGTTGGGTGATTTTTTTTTTTTTTTTTAATTTTTGCTTGTCTTTGTGGTAGGTCTTATTTCTGTAGTGCATTTATTTGTATTACTTAACTGCCCTAATTGGGGGCTGATTTGGATGATGGTGAAGTGATGTGGTTGTTTGATGATTTGGATGATGGTGATATGGTGATGTTAGATGATTTAATGGGTGGTTTGTCTTACTAGTCATAAAAGATCGATTTCGGTCTTTTATGCCTGTCTCTAGTTGGGTCGTATTGTCCCAGCCTGTTGATCAGGTTGTTTGTGGACCTAGATGCTGTGTCATAGAAGGTTTCCGCCAGTTCTTGAAACCTTTCTATTAGTGGCATGACTTCTGCCGCCTCGTGTAGATCGGCCGTTGGGAACCGTGAGGGGACATGTAGCGCTCGTCTCAGCGCCCTGTTTTGTACACGCTGGAGTTTTGCGATGTGAGTTTTGGCAGCATAACCCCAGATGGGGCATGCGTACTCCATGATGGGGCGGATGAGTGAACAGTACACTCTCACACCTATATTTGCTGCCAGCGAGCTTCCTGTATTGAGAACAGGGTACAAGAGGCTCATTCTGGCGCTGGCTTTGAGTCTTAGGTCCTCAATGTGTGGTTTCCATGTGAGGCGTTTGTCAAGTATCACTCCTAGGTATTTGGCCGTTTGCCTCCACGGAAGCTCCTGGCCATTTAGCCTAAGGTGTAGTGGTGGTCTTCTTTGTGGCCCGCGCTTGCCTAATCGGCGGGTTATGAGCATCGCCTGTGTTTTCTCACTATTGATGGTGATGCGCCATTTCTTTGCCCATTGTTCTGTGTCGTTTAGGACTGTCTGTAGTCGTCTGGTGACCAGATCCCTGTTGGCGTTGCGTGTGAAGAACGCTGTATCATCCGCATACTGCGCTGTGTGCACCAGGGGCGCGGTGGGCGTGTCTGCAGTGTATAGACTATACAGGACAGGCCCTAGCACCGAACCCTGGGGCACTCCAGCGCGCACGCGTCTTCTCGTCGAGAATGAAGAGTCAACCCTAACGGAGAAAGTTCTGTTCGAGAGATAGCTTTTCAGTAGTTTGACTATCGTCCCGGGGAAGCCCTGTGTGTATAGTTTGTATAGTAACCCAGTGTGCCATACGGTGTCGAAGGCTTTGGCTACGTCAAGTAGCACTATCCCACAGTAGCCTCTTCGATTGAAAGCTTCGGTTGCTGCTTCGACCACTCTCATGATTTGTTGTGGGGCTGAATGTTTCTGCCTGAAACCGAACTGGAAATTTGGTAGAATTTGCTCTCTTGATATATGTTGCTCGATGGGTATGAGCAGGAGGCGCTCGTAAATTTTACTGAGAGTGGGTAGGAGGCTTATCGGCCTGTGGTGCTGTGGGAATACTGGGTCTTTACCTGGTTTGGCTATCGCGACCACTTCCGCGTGTTTCCAGCACGCTGGAAACTCGCGGGCACGAGATATCTCGTTGAAGACGTCCGCGATGTGTGTGATTGCCAGTGGCGGGAGATGTTTTATTAGTTGGTTCGTGAGCCGGTCGTGGCCTGGGGCCTTTTTGTTGGGGAGAGACTTGATTACTTTTGCCACGTCTTCTGGGGCGAAAAGTGGTGGGTCTTCGTTTTCGTCATCTTCAGCTGCAAGGAAGACTGCAAGCTGTCGACGGACTGTGTTTTCATGGCCTCTATCCTGTGCTTCCGCCGGTTTGAACTGCTGTTCAAATGCGTCGGCGAGCGCGTTGGCCTTGTCAGCTGCGCTGTAGACCATGCCACGCTCGCCGTGCAGCGGCGGCATTCTAGCGCGTCTTTTCGTAAATTGTTTCGTCGCTTGCCATAGGCTGTTATCGTCTACTTTGAGGGCTGAGAGGCGTGCAGACCATTGCTGGTTGCGGTGCTCAGCGAGTGCGGCTTTCAGCTCTCTCTGTAGTCTGTTGAGCAGCCTCCTAGTGTTTGGGTTTCGTGTTATTTTCCACTCCTTTGCGGTCCTGTTTTTGTGCCGAATTTGCGCAAGCAGGTGCTCCGGGAGTCGTATTTGAGGAGGCGGGCCTTCCCGCTGTCGGGGTGTGGCCTCCTCAGCAGCCTGCAGGATCGTGTTAGTGAGGTCTTGAAGCGCCTGTTCTGCTGTATTTGCAGTTGGAGGCGGGGCGCGAGCAATTTCTGATGCGACGTTATCTTGGAATTGCTCCCAGTTTGTGCGTTTGTATGTCGCCTGGTGTTGTGGAAGAGCTACCCACTCTCCCACGTCGACCTCTAGTATAACAGGGTTGTGATCGGAGGACATTCGGTTGACTGTCCTCGCTGTCACGAACCCCGTTATCCTTCTTGTGAGAGCTATATCGAGGACGTCCGGCCTACCTCCGTTCTTTGGGAAGTGAGTCGGCTCCTCTGGGCCCCATATGTCGAATTGTAGATTGCGCGCGAGTCGTTGCAGTTGACGACCTGCTCTGTTAGTGTATCGCGAGTGCCAGTCTGCGTGCTTGGCGTTGAGGTCTCCTCCTACTAGGAGCTTGCCTCTAATCTGCCCTAATGCGGTTATATCTTCCTCTACTAGTAATGGGGTAGGGGGGCGATATACTGCAACGACTGTCAGGGGTCCTGTGGCTGTGGCTATTTCCACTGCCACAGTTTCTAACTGTTGGGTAGCTGGAATATAGACCTGGTGGTGGGGGATCCCTCTTTTGATGAATATGGCTACCCCGCCTCCGGCGGTTAGCCTGTCTTTTCTATAACAATTGTAATTGGGGACTGTCGCTCTTACTCCCGGTTTTAGATGGGTTTCGGCCACCATGCAGACGTCGATATTGACTTCTTTCATGAATTCGCGGAATTCCATGACTTGCCCGACGATTCCGTCGGCGTTGAATATGCTTATTGACAGGCCTTGAATATGTGGGCGTCTATCCATGTTTGGCCGTTGGTGCTGCTGGGGAAATCGCTGAGGGCTGCGATTGCTTGGCTGCCACTTGGAGAGCGGCGAGGATTTGTGCGTTTTGTTGTTGTATCTCACGCATCATTTGCGTGAGGAGACTGAGAGTCTGTGTCATGAGACCTAGCACTGGGTCTGCAGAGGAAGGCGTCGTGGTAGCTTCACTCTCTACTTGGGCGGTGTGCTGACCGTCATCTGTTTGACGGTCTGCTGCTGCCGCTTTTCGCAGACTGGGCTTTGGTGTGGGGTGCAGTGCTTCCCTAGAACTTTCCTCGTTAGGCGGGATCTGGCCGGGTTCTGTCGTGTCGTGAGTTGCTTCCGTGTGTGCCTGGTTGTCCTCCTCTGCGTCCGCCGCAGCCGGCAGGGGCCCACTGGGTAGCTGCCCCATGCCGACGGTGACGTTCGCGTAGGTCGCGCCATCAACTTCCCCGGGTTTGGCCCGGTAGGCCGGCCTGTCCGGTCTTGTTTGGTTTTCAGGACGGCTAGCGGGCTTGGCTCGGGGTTTGTCCGGCGGTTTTTGTGCCTCCTTTATGCCTCTGGCACGTTGGACGTAGCTTTTGTGCACTTTGCAGCCCAGGTAGCTGGAGACATGGCCTTCGCCGCAAAGCGCACACTTTATGCTTGGGTCGTCCTTTTTCTTTATTGTACACGTTCTAGAGTCGTGTCCCCCCGCGCATTTCCTGCATCGGGGGGGCATGTCACAGTGTGTGGCGATGTGCCCGAGTCCCTGGCACTTGAAGCACTGAACAGATTTATTTTTCTTTCGCAGTAGTTCAGTGGTTACTGGGACAGATAGAACTTCTGTGATTTGTCTCCTGTTTTGGGGGGTGTCCGGTATTACTGCTGTGTATAGTGGCCATTTATAATCGGACCCAGGTTGCCTCATCTGGGTTACCGATTTGACCTCGTAACCTTGGCGCATCAGGTCGTTTTTGATGGCCTTGGGAGAGAGTTTACGAGGCAGGTCACGGATTACAATGTTGAGGTTGCGTGTTCTGTCTGTTGGGAAGGTGTAGTGGGGAATTCGCTTCTCCACTAGCACCTGCTTTACCTCCTTGTAGTCGTCGAGGTTGTGGAGGACTAACTTTATCTTGTCGCCTCCCGCAGGCTTCGCCTTAAATGGTCTGTCCCCTAGTGTCGATTTCATTAGGTCGTACAATTCCTTGTAGTCCCTATCGAATTCGGCAACTATTGGGGGCAGTTGGACGCGTTTCTGCTTGCGCGTTTCCCCCTGTTGGTTTTGGGGCGCATCACCATCTGCGGGCTCGTCTGAGGGCTCGTCTGAAATACTAGCGAAGCGGTTAGTCGTGGGGGCTATCTCCCTGGCTGGTGGGGGAGTGGGCTGGCGGACAGTGTTTCTTGCTAGTTCGAAACCGTTCTCGTCGGGACCACCCTCTTGTTCCGCGACGTCATTTCCGTCCTGGGGCCCTGTCTCATCGATCACGAGAGCGCCCTCTGAGTCAGAGTCGCAATTTGGCGACTCATCTTCAGCGGTCTTGGCTCTTTCGAGGATCTTGGCTCTGTGATTTCTGCGCTTGCACCTGTTTTTCTTTTGGGTCCTCGACAGCTTGACACGGGGGGAAGGGGAGCGGGTGAATTTCACTTTGCTGGAGAGTTTGCTGGTGGTTTTGGGTTGTGCTATTGATGGTGGTTTGGGAAGAATTTTTACTGGGATGTGATTGTTTTCACGCTTGCGCTTAAGGAATGGTATTAGCGCATCTTGAGCGTTTGCTAGAAGGAGCTGATCTATGAATGGGGAGGGGGTAGCTATAGTACTGCACTTACTAACGACGTAAGTCGCTGTGCTTGATGTCTGCGATATGGCGTTAGGCGCCGTATTATATACGCTGGATGGGGGGGCAAAGTCAAAGGCTGCCACGGGGGTGCCAGTCGCTGCCTTGGTTGCCGACACCGTTAGGTTTCCGGCAGACGACTCTGGCCCTAACAAACTAGCATGCGCGGGTGACTGGCCATCGACCAGGCCCTGACATGCAGATTCCCTATCGCTAGGAGGAGCAGAGCATGGCTCTGCGGCAGCTGAAGTACTCGAACCGCTCGGAAAAGCGGCCCGCGACATCGAGGAGACGACATCGACGCCGCCAACAGCAAGCTGCTGGGGCCCCGAATCGTCGCCGCAGCTTGAATCCGCACACGACAATTTGCTCATTGTGCACCTTGGCCGTGCTGCGCTTCGTTGTGTGCGCCCGTCAACGCTTTAATAAAAGCGAAGCCGAAGTCGCACCTGGTTTTTCACCCGTACAAGCGGGGGCCTATGGCTTCGCGTCACAGACTGACGGAGACTAGCTCAACGCCCGACTGCCGCTCGGCGAATGCCGGCGCAGCCGACTACTGCATTTGTGCTATCCTCTCTTTCGAGGAGAGCATGTGTGGTGGAGGGTGTTGTCCTCTGGGACATTTCCTCCTCTATGCTTTATGTGTGGTTTGTCTTTGCTGTCATGTATGTCATGTTATGGTGCAGTGTGTTTGGTGTTGCTGTGCTGCCTTTTAGGCTGTGTTAGTTAGCATGCTTTTTGGTCGTCTGTGTCTGTCCAGTGTTGTGTCGTACTGTCCCAAGTATTTGATTAGTCTGTTGTCAGATCTGGCCGTGTTTTCGTAAAAACTTTCGGCCAGTTCTATGAAGCGCTCGTGGAGCGTTTGTATTCCAGCCGCTTCATGTAGGTCAGCAGTGGGGAAGCGGAAGGGAAGGTGTAGTGCCCTTTTGAGCGCGCGGTTTTGTACTGACTGAAGTTTGCGGAGGTGCCAGTGCGCCGCGTATCCCCAGACAGGGCAAGCGTACTCCATTAGTGGTCGTATCAGTGAGCAGTAGGTTCTGACTCCTATGTCAGCCGCTAGGGTGCTTTGGGTGTTTAGGATAGGATACAACATTTGCATCCTACCACTAGCTTTGCGGCGCAAGTCCTCGATGTGAGCCCTCCAGGTGAGCCTGGTGTCGAGGGTGACTCCAAGGTACCTGGCGGTTCGTCGCCATGGGAGTTCTTGGCCGTTCAGCTTAAGCAGTAGCGGCTGACGGGCGGGAGCCCGCTTGCCCAGTTTCCGGGTGATCATTATGGCTTGGGTTTTTGTTTCATTGAGAGTGATGCGCCACTTTTTAGCCCAGCGGCCGGTCTCGTCCAGCGCTGTTTGCAATCTTCGCGTAACCCTGTCTCTGTTCGGGTTACGCGTGAAGAACGCTGTGTCGTCGGCGTACTGGGCAGTGTGCACCAGCGGTACGGTCGGGAGGTCGGCAGTGTACAGGTTGTACAGTACCGGGCCCAGTACCGACCCCTGGGGCACGCCTGCCCTGATGCGCCGTTTTGTTGAAAGCGACGACTCGATCCTAACGGAGAAAGTCCTTTGGGAGAGATAGCTCGCGAGTAGCTTCACTATCGGACCTGGGAAGCCTTGGGAGAATAGCTTGTAGAGAAGCCCGGTGTGCCAGACAGAGTCAAAGGCAGCGGCTACGTCAAGTAGCACTACCCCGCAGTAACTTTTGCGATTGAAGCTTTCAGTAGCTGCTTCAACGACCCTCATTAGTTGCTGGGGCGCGGAGTGTTCCTGCCGGAAACCGAACTGAAAGTCAGGCAGGATTTGTTGTATTCTGACGTGGTCGAGAATGGGAATAAGTAGCAGGCGTTCGTAGATTTTGCTAAGGGTTGGCAAAAGGCTGATAGGTCGGTGGTTCTGCGGGATAACCGGGTCTTTACCGGGTTTCGCGATCGCGACGACTTCTGCGTGTTTCCAGCACCTTGGAAACTTGCGGGAACGCGTGATCTCATTAAAGATATTTGCGATGTGGGCTACGGCAGGGGGTGGGAGGTGTTTCACTACTACGTTGTTGAGCTGGTCGTGGCCAGGGGCTCTTTTGTTGGGTAGGGACCTGATTACTCTGTTCACGTCGTCGGGTGTGAAGAGCGGTATGTTTTCTTCGTCGTCATCGGCGTCGTCCGCCGCGAGGAATGTGGCGAGCTGACGTCGAACGACGGCTTCATGGTCCCTGTCCTGCGCCTCTGCGGGGCGGAACTGTTTTTCAAAGGCATCTGCCAGGGCATTTGCCTTATCTGCGGTGCTAAAGACAAGTCCGCGCTCGCCGTGCAGAGGTGGCAGTCTGGCGCGTCTTTTGGTGATCTGTTTGGTCGCCTGCCAGAGGCTGTTGTCGTCCACGCGGAGAGCTGAGAGCCGCGCCGACCATTGCTGGTTGCGGTGCTCAGTGAGTGCGACCTTGAGCTCTCTTTGTAGGCGGTTCAGTAGCCTCCTAGTTACGGGGTTCTTTGTGAGCTTCCACTCTTTGGCGATCCTATTTTTGTTTCTAATTTGGGCAAGCAGGTGCGGCGGGAGTTGCTTAACTGGGGGAGGGCCGTCCGGTGGCCGTGGTGTGGCCTCCTTTGCTGCTTGCAGGATCGTGCTGGTGAGATCTTTAAGCGCCTGTTCTGCAGAATCTGCAGTTGGAGGCGGGGCCTGGGCAATTGCTGAAGTTACGTCAACTTTGAATTGCTCCCAGTTAGTGCGCTTGTATGAGATGTGTTGTTGCTGGAGAGGTACCCAGTCTCCTATGTCGACCTCGAGAATCACGGGATTGTGATCGGAAGACATTCGGTTAACCGATTGCGCGGTCACAAATCCCGCTATTCTTTTGGTGAGCGCTATGTCGAGGACGTCCGCCCTTCCCCCGTTTCTGGGGAAGTGGGTGGGCTCCTCTGGACCCCATATGTGAAAGTGGTGGGTGCGCGCGAGTCGTTGCAGTTGACGACCAGCTCTGTTTGAGTTTCGCGAGTGCCAGTCTGCGTGCTTGGCGTTCAGGTCGCCGCCAATGAAGAGTTTTCCTCTGATTTGTCCTAGGGCTGCTATGTCGTCCTCTTCCAGAGTGTAGGAGGGAGGGCGATATGCTGCAACGACAGTGAGGGGCCCTGTGACAGTGGCAATCTCTATTGCCGCTGTTTCTATTTGCCTAGTTGCTGGTGGGTGAACCTGATGATGGGGGATTCCGCGTTTGACGTATGTTGCTACCCCCGCCTCCAGCGGTGGGCCGGTCGGTCCTATAGCAGTTGTAGTTGGGTACCGACACCCTTACACCCGGTTTTAGGTGTGTCTCGGCCACCATACATACGTCTATGTTTTCATCGCGTAGGAACTCGCGGAACTCGTTGTTTTGTCCGACGATACCGTTTGCGTTGAAGACGCACATTCTGAGTCCTTGGATGTGGGGTCGTCTATCCATCACTTAGGGGAGGATTTCTCTGCTGTAGTCGCATTGTTATGCGACCCTTGGAGCACCAAATTGATGGCGGTTAGAATTTGGGCGTTCTGTTGCCTGATTTCGTGGAGCAGTTGCGTTAGGAGGCCTAACGTTTGCTCCACAACTCCTGACGGCCGTAGGGCATTTGCACTCTCTTCAGGAGTGCTGGGCTGAGGGCCTTGTGACGAGCACTCAGCTGCCGCTACTGGCTGCAGACTGGACTTAAGAGTTTGAGGGGAGGAGGCTTCCCTGGACGTTTCTCCGTTAGCGGGGATCGGCTGCTGGGCTAGGTGTATTGTAGGGGTCGTTTGTTGACTCCTGTCAGTGCCTGCCACGGTCGCGTAACTTGCGCTACCTCGCGGTCTCGAACGGGTAGTTGTTGGTCGCGTATGTGGATTGGCCGGCGCTCTCGAGTACGTAGGTGGATTGGCCGGCGCTCTCGAGTTCGTAGGACCGCCGCCACGGTTGGTTTTCTGTGTGGCGGGGGGCTTGGTGCCTTGTGCGCGTAGGCGGTACTCTTTTTGTACACGGCAGCCTTGGTAGAAGGCGCCGTGTCCAGATTCGCCGCATAGGGCGCACTTGCTTTTGGGATCGCCTCTCTCTAAGGAGCACTCGGATGTGGGGTGCCCTTCTGCGCATTTCATGCACCGAGTTGGCATGTCGCAGTGCTTGGCAACGTGCCCTAATCCTTGGCAGTTATAGCACTGCACGTTGCCACTTTTCCTGCGTAGTGGTTCGACTGTGACAGGCACTGACAGGACGTGTGTGATGTGTTTCTGCCTGTTTTGAGGGGTGTCAGGTAAATTGGCTTGATACAGTGGCCATTTGTTACCACTGTATACTTCCCTCATGTGGGTGACGCTATTTACTTCGAAGCCCTGCCTCTGCAGGTCCTTCTTAATAGCGTCAGTGCCAACTTTTCGGGGTAAGTCCCTTATTACCAGCTTCATCAGTCTCTGCTTGGCTGTGGGGAAGGTGTAGTGGGGGACTTTATGTTCAGAGAGCAGGGCCTTCACAGCAGTGTAATCGTCCAGCTCTCTGAACATAAGTTTGATTTTGTCCCCTCCGGCGGACTTAGCAGTAAACTGCTTCTCGCCTAAGCAGTTACTGACGAGGGAGTGAAGCTCCTCGTAGTTGTTACTGAATTCGGCGATTATGGGGGGGAGTCTGTGTCTTTGTGTGGGTTGTGGCGCATCACCACTCGCGGGTCCGCTCGCGGGTACCGCTTCGTCCTCGTCAGACAGCGGCAGGAACTTATTGCTTGTGGAAGCAATGCCTCTCGCCTGCTGAGTGACGGGTAAGCGGGCGGTTTTTCGCGCTTTCTGGAAGCCATCGCCATCGGTGCCTGCGGAGGTGGTCTCGCGGGATTCGTCGATGACGAGGGGGCAGTCTGACTCGTCACCGCTCCCGGAGGGGGAGGGTGTACGTGCCTTGGTGGTGGGCGGTGGGATAGATGACGCTTTCTTGGTCTGCTTGCGCCTGACAGTGGTTTTGTGCTTTCTGGCACTTTTAACCACGTCTTTGATGCGCTTGGGTGGGGCGGATGGGTGTTGGGACGTGGTTTGTTCGGGAGGAGAGGGTTTAGGAGCGGGAGCGGTCTTTTTGGGTAGGGCTATGGGGTTTGGTTTAGGGAGGATACTGACTGGTAGATGTTTCCTTTGCGCAGGGGTGAGGTGCTGCGCCAGCGCTTGTGCCTGCCCTGTGCTGATCATCAGGGTGGCCATAGACATCCTGCCGCTGGTGGGTGGAAGAGAAGAACTTCTTTTTGTTGTATATTCCCCGTTTGCATGTCGCACGCAAGTAAGGGAGGCAAAGTCGATGGCTGCCGTGGGACTACCAGTCGCCGCCTTTGTTGCCGTCACCGTTAGGTTTCCGGCGGCAGAACTTGGTCCTATCTCACTAACAGGCGCGGGACACTGGCCAGAGGCCAGGCCCTGACCTGTGAATGCCCTAACGCTCGGGGGAGCAGAGCTATTCTCTGCGGCAGCTGAAGCGCTCGAGCCAACCGGAAAAGCGACCGGCGGAAACGAAGAGACGGCGTCGTTGCCACCAGCAGCAGGCTGCTGGGGCCCCAAGGCGCTGCTGCAACTTGGCATCGCAAACGAAGAATCGCTCGACATCGGCAATCTGCTGCGAGTGCTCGTTTACGCCTTAATAAAGGCGCATCCGAAAGACACCCCTGGTTTGTCACCCGTACAAGCGGGGGCCTATGGCTTCGCGTAACAGACTGACGGAGACTTGCTCAACGCCCGACTGCCGCTCGGCGAATCGCCGGCGCAGCCGGGGTGGGGGTGCTTTATGGGCTCGGGTGCGGCGGCCGGTTGCGCGCGCGCCCCATTGGTCGGCGGCCGCAACAGGGCGAGCTGGTAAAGGTGCGGCGGCGGCTGGCGGCGGGTGCCACTGTGTGGGGAGACGCTGACTAGAGCGGAGCGCTTGCTACTGGTGTTGCTGCTGCCGTACGTTGGTTCGAGATGCCGCCCAAGACTAGCGGGAAGGCCGCCAAGAAGGCTGGCAAGGCGCAGAAGAACATTTCGAAGGGCGACAAGAAGAAGAAGCGCAAGAGGAAGGAGAGCTATGCCATCTACATCTACAAGGTGCTGAAGCAGGTGCACCCTGACACGGGCATCTCGTCGAAGGCGATGAGCATCATGAACAGCTTCGTGAACGACATTTTCGAGCGCATTGCGGCCGAGGCTTCTCGCCTGGCGCACTACAACAAGCGCTCGACCATCACGTCCCGCGAGATCCAGACCGCTGTGCGGCTGTTGCTGCCTGGCGAGCTGGCCAAGCACGCCGTGAGCGAGGGCACGAAGGCGGTGACCAAGTACACGAGCTCCAAGTAAGGAGGTGGCTCTGGAATGGAAGGAAGGAAGGAAGGATGGAGAAGGCTCCTCCGTTGCGAGAGCGGCAAAACGGCCCTTTTCAGGGCCACCAACGTGCCTTTTGCGGGAAGGGCGGAATTGTTGTTGTTGTTGTTTGTGTGGACGGCTGTGATGTATGTGTTTCCTTTTTTTTTTGTGGGTGGGGGGGGCGCGTCAAAGCGTGTTGCGCGGGGTACGGCCACGAGGTTGGTCGCCGTGGCGTGGAATGGTGGCACGCCTCGTTGGCGTGGTTTTTGACCCATTGGTGTTGTTGGTGTGTGTGTGTGTGTGTGTGTGTGTGTTACCCGTCTGCGAGGGGGGACAGTGCGATCGGCGACTTTTGTGTCACCGTAACGACGGCCGTTTGCGGGTTTGTTTTTTTTTTTGCACATCATACATGGCGAGGGTGAAATGTGAAATGTTTTTGTTTGGTTTTTTTTTTTTTTTTTGCCGCCCACTATTCCCTTTGCTGTACGCCGAGTTCGACAATGGTGCGACGTAACTGCAGCGTGGAGGTGTGTGAGTGACGTTGAAATGAACGTGCCATTAAGACGCATTGTTGTTGTATTGTACTGTACGTGTACGGCGACACGCACGATGATGTACCATTCGACTCTGATGTTTGATAGCCGTGTCTGACTGATTGCGTACGACGCACGCACACCGATGTCGTCATTCAAGATGCACGCGTGTCCAGTGCAGTACAGTAAGCGCGACGACGGCGGCGGCGGCGGCGGTCGTTTGTTTGGCGAATGTCTGTACACGTGTTTGTCTGTGTCCATCCGGTATGTATTTGTTTGTTTGAAAGTGTTTTGTGTGTCGGTGACGTGGTCCGATCCGTCGCCCCCTGAGTAACTGTCGATCGGCGCGATAGACCGGCGTCACGCAACTGAACCGAAGTCGTGGGCACACCCGTCATACTGTTGTACACCGTCGCGCTGAGAACGGTAACGAAAGGTTGACTTTGATCGGTCGAATGTCTGGGCAGAACGTGAGGAATGAGGCAAGAGTGCAAGGAGGGGGGGCAAAAGAGAGAGGAAGGGAAAAAGGGGAGAAACGCATTCGTAGAGCAACGGAACGTTCCCGTGTCGGAGGCGTATTGGAGCCGCACTGAAATGCGTTTAACGGCGGCGCGGCTGCAAGTGTCTGCCGTGGTGAACGTTACCTTTGACGGCTGCATTGGGCTTTGCCCTTTGCTTTTGCTTTCGCTTTCGCTTTCCCGGATGTACGTAACGTTTGTTGATATGGTTCTGAGGAAGAGTGTATGACAGTGCCGTGCCGTCCATGTTCGTGTGCCCTCCCATTGTGTGTATGCTATTGTCTGTGTACTTGAATGATGTATGTAGGTGTTAGTGGACATGTTTTACCAGTGGGGGGAAATGGATCGTCGATAGTTGCCGTCACTCTGTCACGGTCGAGATGACGCACCCTCCGTACAGAAAGGTGTCGAGAAAGTGAGTGTGTGTGCGTGCGTGTGTGTGTGTGTGTGTGTGTGTGTGTGTGTGTGTGCGTGCGTCCGTGAATTGGCAGTGTTTGGAGGTGGGCGTGCCCTGCATGTGGCCCGGAAGGCTGTTCGTTAGGCGGTAGTGTTGTGTGGACAGGGGAGGGGCATGCGTAACGCTGCTGGCATGGCATTTCGGGAGATGGGAGGGGGCAAACGAGGAAACGAGGAGCGGCGGCCAAAGACGGGACGGGGAGGGGCGCGGTGTGGGTGGCTTGCGCCTGTGCTCGGCGTTGTGGTTTGTGCAAAAGAGGAGGAGAAAAACAATGTGAGTTGCCAGGGAGGGGAGCGGTGTTGTGTTGTGGTTGTCGTGGTGTAGCCGCAGACGCGGCTGTCAGTGAACGTGGCGAGACGGACGGATGCGCGGAGGGGCGGGGGCGGCGCATTTCGCCGGTGCCGTGCCGTGCCTGAAAGCCGCGTGGTCGCTGTGTTGTTGGTGGCGTGGGGGCGAGGAGAGTACCGTACGGGTGTGCTTGTGCGCCGGAAATGGCACACTGCGCCCGCCCGTCTTGGAGGCTGATGGCTGTGGTGTGGAAATGGGGCGCGGTGATGTTGAAGCAGTTGAAGAACAGAAAAGAAACCAAGAAAACGGAAGGCGTGATGCGGCGGTGGTGGTGAGAGCGGGAAAAACAAAACAAAAAAAAAACAACAAAAAAAAAAGAAGGAAAAACAACAAGAAAACAAAAAGTCTATCAATATTAAAATGTAAATGGAAATGGAAATGGACCCAGGTATAACCTCCCTGCACAAATAGCAGAGAGTCCGATGATAATAAAAATGTGCCAGAATGTTAACGTCCCTACAAAACAAACCCAACGATAATATTAATGAAAGAGTGAACCGTATGTAACATTGCAACAGACATAATGAAACCTGATAAATTGTATAAGGGCAGCAGCGTTGACCTTTGGCCCTGTATTCAGAATAAAAAGAGCCAAAGATCGTTACCCCAATGAAAAAGACACTGAAACACGTATGTAACATAGTAGCGATGGCGAGACATTGTAGCATCTGTGACCAGAGAGTTTGCGCTGGACTGCGCGAGTGTTGCGAGCGGTTCTCAGTCAGTCAGTCAGTCAGTCAGTCAGTAGTCGTTGCGAGTCCGTAGCTCTGTGTAGTTGAGGGCTGTACTCTGTCAGTAGTCGTCGCGTGCAGTACGCCAATAGTCGTCATGCAGAGCGGTCGGTCAGTAGTAGCAGCCGAGTGCGGTTGTGTGATGTAGGCGGTCGGCAACACTGGTCAAGATGGTGAATAAGGTATACTGTTAATTAATATAATCATTAGATAATGAAAAATTGTATTTATTGTAATTATTCTCCAACAAGTTCCCCAATAATAACTTTTATTTCAAAAGCATTTTTCAAACATTTAATTGTTTATTGAACTAAAGAGTTCGTTGCACTTCACATTTCATTCCACTTCTTTGAAGAAAAATGTCACTAAAATCACAAAAAAAGAGAATATTATTATTTGCAATGCAGTTCCTCCAAGCGCTGCGCAACAACCAGAGCAGAAATGTGACATCCATTTATTCGGAGGTAAGACTTTAATTCTGATTGTTTTGCACAGGGCCAAAGACCGATATTTCGGTTTAATTGAAGTTTCTTGTCACTGAACGGACTTTTTTAAATGTTGTGTGAAGACTTTATATTTGAGTCAGATTGCGAATTTCACATTTGTGTTGCCATTTTCAATACCTCTCATTGTGGGCGAGGTTACAATTAGCGCAATGTCCATTAGCATCCGTAAATAACATTGTCCATTATTTTAAATTTTGCTGGGAGGTTACAACACACACACAAAAAAAAAAAAAAACAAAAAATTGCATTTATATCCGCTCCTCAATTGTAGATACCCCTTACACAGCTGTGTGCAATGAATGAGTGCTGGCTGGTAATTAATTGCACTCCTTGGAGGGAAATGCCATAGGAAGTAGTCTTTAAAAAGTGAATGTTTTTCGTTAAGAGACAAAAGTTACTTTAGAAAAAAAGTAATAGTGGGGCTTTTGTTGTTGAACAAAATAAGTACAATGAACATACGTTATCAGATTTGCGCAATGCAGCGTCACACCACCGTTTGATTATAACACAATAGACTATACATCGTCCCGAACCGTGACCAGAGTCGCGAGACGAGCAGAGCACGCCGCCGACGCCCGCTCAGTACAACCGTCCACCCGCTACTACTGTCGACCGACTACTACCTCTCCCGACTCGCGCTACAATATATATATATAACAACTGTTCCTGGCGACCCGGTGCGTGCCACTACTGTCGTCTGGCGCGGTCCAAGCGCCGACTAGCAGCGATAAAGAACTCTCTGGTCAGACAGAGATGCTGTCATGCCTCGCCATCGCTCTGGTAATGAATACATACGTGTTGCAGCGTGCGTACCACCGGAACACGCAGTGGCGGAGCCAAAGACTGTGTTGTCGAGGTCGAGTGCGAGCGGGAAGAGAGGCAGCGTCGGCACGGAGATGCAAGCGAGCGCGAGACGCACGGGGGCTGCGGCGTGGCGCGTTTGCGGTCGGCGCCTTTGGTGGCAACGGCCGGGACAAGCAGCGGTGTATGGTGTGGTGCGGGGCGGACAGGGGCGGAGGCGGCGCGACGACGGCATGGGGGCGAAAACGGGACGGGGGACGGCGGATGTTGAGAGGCGTCACGCGCGGACAGGACACAGACACAGAGACACACAGATTGGAAAGGGAGGGTGCGCGGTAGTAGTTGGGAATGTGCGTACCGTGCGGGATGGGAGTGGGCGAGGAACACGGTCGTGGCCCCTGTTTTGGGTGCGTGTGATGACGTCGGTGTGTTGTGGGAAGGGAAGGTGCTGTGGCGGCGGCGCGTAATGGGCGTAGGCCGAAAAGAGAAAGGAACGTGGGCAGTGTGTTGGCAAGCGTCGGTTCGACTGCGACGTTGATGGGCAGGGCAGGGCAGGGCAGGGCAGGGCAAGGTTTAATGGTGGTAGGAGTAGGCGTGTGGGCGCAAAAAATCTGCCGCTGCAGGCGGTGCCGTAACCGCCATGGCGGGAAGGAGAGAGGGCCAAAGAAAGAAAGAAAGAAAGAAAGAAAGAAAGAAAGAAAGAAAGAAAGAAGAAAACAAAAAAAAAAAAAAAAAAAAGGAGGGGGGGGCGAAAGTGGAGAGGCGGTGGTGTGAGAAGGGCGGGGGCGGAAGGAAGGCAGGAAGGACAAGAGGCGAGGCGACGGCTTGCTTTGTGTATCGGTCGGTCTCTGGCTATGCTTCGTGTTCTGCAGCAGGGTCGGTGCGCGGCGTGGCTCGCGGCAGTGGGAACGCCTGGTGGCTGGACGGCCAGCAATGCGGTTGGATGGGCGGCCACAGCACCGCACCTGTGCCCGAGGAGGAGACGCTGGCGGCGGGCCCTGAGGTGAGGCCGGCTCGGCTGGGGCTGTGGATGTGTAGGTGTGCGCCGCTGCTGCAACAACGAGTAAAACGCGAGAAGAAGGGATGGCGGTAGAGAGAAGAAAAAACAAAAAAGGTCGTGTTGTGTTGATGCGCAGGCAGACGCGTACAGAGGGACGAGCCCGGTCTGCAGCAGGGTGTGGCCGTGCCGAGTGCAGAGCAGCGGCGGCTCGGTTCGGTTCGGCCCGGCCCGGCGGGCCGCGCTGTTGTCGCGGACGTGAGCGCCCCCTGGCGGGTGGCCGGAGGCGGCGCGGCGTGTTGGACGTGTGGCTGGTGGCAGTGCACAATTTGCGAGTGGCCGGCGGTGTGGTGTGGCGGTTGGCGCGTCGGGCGGCGGAGAGGTATGTGTTGCGGGCGCCCTTTGCTGCGCTGCGTCGTTGCGTGTGCCGTACAGGGCGGGCGCTTGTCGACTGTGTGGGCGGTGTGGCGAATTGGCGTGAAACGGCTGCCGAGAGGTGTGTGGTAGCGAGCCGGTCGGTGGTGTCAGTGCGAAGGGGAATGTGCGTGCGTGTTTGGCGGTTTCGGTGTGCTTTTTGCGGCGTGAGAGTGGGAATTAGTGGGGCCGGCTGTTGTGTTGGTTCCTTGTGTCTTGTGTCGCGTAGCTTGATGGCAACGTGGAAGGACGCCGGTTTCGTTTTCGTTTCGAGCCTTGCGTGTGGTTGTCGACGTTGACTGGTTGGCGTGTGCCGATGCACGTGCATGTGTGGGTCGCGAGTGCGTTTTTGGCTGGCTGTGTGTGTGTGTGTGTGTGTGTGTGTGTGTGTGTGTGTTTTGGGGGGG
Organism: Schistocerca americana; assembly: GCF_021461395.2. Classification (NCBI taxonomy): domain Eukaryota; kingdom Metazoa; phylum Arthropoda; class Insecta; order Orthoptera; family Acrididae; genus Schistocerca; species Schistocerca americana. The sequence goes on along the minus strand of NW_025725645.1, from coordinate 377,966 downwards.
AAGGGGGAGGCGGTGGTGAAAGTGCAGTCGTCGGGTGGGGCTGGGGCTGGGGCTGTGCGTCGTGGCGGAAAGGTGGTAGGTTGCGGGAAGCGAGCCCGTCGTTGACGGTGTCGCGTGAGTTGTGAATCGAGTGGGGCGCGGGGCGCGGGACAGGAGCAGCGTGCCGCTGCGTCGTGGTCGTCAGCAGAGGCTGTGCGTGTGCTTGTCCTTTTTGTGGGCGGTTCGTGCGAGGCGTTTTTGTTTTGTGTTGCCCTAGTTGTTAGTTTATTTTGTTTGTGTTTGTTATTTTGAGACGACGACTGGTTGGTGGCGTGCGCGCGAAGTGGCGGTGTGCGCTTCCCGTGTCGTTTGTGTTGTTTTGTTTTTGTTTTGTTTTTGTGTGGTTTTTTTTTGCACTGGGCCCCGGGGGGTGGGTGCGTGTGTGTCGATTGCCGGCTGGCGAAAGGTGCGCCATCGGCGGGGTGGGTCGCCGGCACAAGTAGAGGCGGCGGCGTTGTTGCTGTTGTTGTGTGGTGTTTGTTTTGTTCGGCTGTGTCGGCGAGCTGTGTTGCGGTGCGTGTGAATGGTGGTGCAAAAGTGCTGGCGTTGGGGCTGCGGCTGCGACTGCGACGGCGGCGAGCCGCGGGCGCGCCATTGATAGTGGTGTTGTGAACAGCGGCTGTGTACGGTAGTGGTGTTGTTGTAGCACGACGTGCATCCGGGCCGGCGCGGAAAGCGCAGTTGCGGGCGGTTGCCCTTCGGTGCCAGCCATGTCGCGTGAGCGGCGGGTTGCTTCTGGTGTCGACACGTGGTGCTCTGGGTTGTTGTGTGGTGCCGTTTGGCCGGTGGGGGTGGTTCGCGTGTGTCTCGTTCGCGCTCGGTATCTGGTCGTGGTCGTGCTGCTCCCCCGTCTGTCGGCGGTTTTCGACGTCGTCTGTACGTTTTTTGTTCGTTTGCGGCGTGCCTGCCGACGTCGTCCCGTCGCGACCTTTCAACCGAAAGTGTGGCGCCCGAAGGTGAACGAACGTAACCCTGACCTCGGCGCTTTACGCTGAGCCGAGCGAACCGAACCGAACCTAACCTGTGGTGTGGCGAGGTGAGCTCAGCCTGTGAGCCCCTAACGTCTACGTACGGTAAGCTGTCCGGCTCACGCCTCACGTTTGAACGCTTTTTTAACCTACGTTTGACGCTTCTTAACCTAGCACTGACCCCTTAACCTAACGTGTAACCTAACCTAACCTAGCCTCTGACGCCTGACGTGTTTGAATGCTTAACCTAAGTTTGACGCTTAACCTAACCCAAGTCCCCTTAACCTAACCCACGCCCACCTAACCTAACCTAACCTAGACGTGTAAACGTAATGTGTAACGCGTAACGTGTAAGGTCGGCTGGCGTGTGTGCTTGACGGCAGATTGGGTTGGTCTGTAGATTCGGATTGCGGTTTGCCTCGGTCGAGGGGTTGGGTCGGAAGCGGCGAGGGGCGGCGGCGCCTGTTGCGCAGGCGGCGTCCGTTTGCGGCGGGCAATTGTTGAGAAACGGCTGTGAATGTTGGCGGGCGAGAGGAGGAGGACGGCGCGCGATGTGGCCCGACGGCTGCGGGCCGATCGGGAAACGGCGGGAGGGCGACGGAAGGCGATGGGGCGGCGGAGGCGCGTTTGCACGGCCGTCATCGCCGCACGCCTCGGCTTGTGTGGCTGTGGCGCCGGCCGCGCTGGCCGGGCTGCCGCGGCGACGGTGTGGGAGTTTTGCCGAAGGTTTGGCCATTGTGGCGGGTCGTCGGCTGGGGCTGTGGGGGCGGCATTTGGGCGGGGGCGGCGATTCTCGGCGGGCCGACCCAGGCTGTAGCGCGCGGTAGCTGCAGTTTGGCCGTGGTTTGCGGCGCTGCCGTGGCGACTGGTTGGCGACTGTGGTGTGGCTGTGTGTAGCCCCATCCTCGGTGGTTTGAAAGGCGCGGGCGGTTGTGGCGCAGGTTTGGGGCTGCTCCGCACAGGCTGTCGGACGTTGGGCGGTAGCAAGCGCGGGAGGCGCGGCGCGGCGGCGCGCAGAGTGGCGGCCGCTCTCTCGGCCGTCCGCGCCCGCCCGCGACACTGGCTGGGCCTTGTGATTCTCTGCTCTGCTGCTGTGCTGTGCTTGCGTGCCTGCCGTCCCGCTCGCTCTCGCTGTGTGTTACGCGCGTCGTCGAAATGGCAGATCAGGCGGCTACGAACGAGACTGCTGCGGCACCCGCCGCCACCGGCACTACGAAGAAGGCCAAGTCTGCGTCGTCTGCGAAGAAGCCGCGCGCCAAGCCTGCGCACCCGCGCACCTCTGAGATGGTGACGGCCGCCATCAAGAGTCTGAAGGAGCGCGGCGGGTCGTCGCTGCAGGCGATCAAGAAGTACATAGCCGCGCACTACAAGCTGGACGCGGAGAAGCTGGCGCCGTTTATCAAGAAGTACCTCAAGTCGGCCGTCGTGGCGGGCGAGCTGGTGCAGACGAAGGGGAAGGGCGCGTCCGGCTCGTTCAAGCTTGCCGGCGCCGGCGGCGGGGGGGCGGCCGAGGGCGGCAAGGCTCGTGCTGGCGGTGCCAAGAAGAAGCGCGCCGCTCCGGCCAGCAAGGAGAAGAAGGGCGCCCGTGCGGCCGGCGCAAAGAAGGCTGGTGGCGTGAAGGCGGCGACCGGTCGGAAGGCGGGCGCCGCCAAGAAGGCGTCTGCGGCGTCGGCCGCTCCCGCGGGTGCGAAGAAGGCGGCTGCGGCCAAGCCGGCCAAGGCCAAGTCGCCGTCGAAGGCGAAGAAGGCCGCCAAGGTTCCGACGAAGAAGCCGAAGGCGCCGCGCCCGAAGAAGGCGACGACGCCGTCTAAGGCGAAGGCTTCGCCCAAGAAGAAGAAGTAGAGTAGAGGAGAAAGAGATGGGAAAGGAAGGGTTTGGCGCTTGACTCCGTCGTCCCCACCCCCCGTCGTCGTCTAGTGGCGCGCAAGAGACGCGCGGCCCAAAACGGCCCTTCTCAGGGCCATCAAAGCACGTCGGGGAAGGTTTTGATTGTCGTGTTGCGTTTGGTGTGGGTGTCTGTCTGTATGCCCGTGGGGATGCTGTTTGCGTGCCGTGGTGGTTGGATTGCGGGGGTCGGTGGCGGGTGTGGGCGGCGGTAGCGGTAAGCGGTGTTGTTGTTGTCGTGGTTGATTGTCGCCGTGTTTGTGGCGGCGGCCGACGGTTGGTTTTCTGTCACGTTGTTTTGTTTGAATACGTTGGTTGGCTTGCCTGCGTTCGTTCTTCTCGGATGTCTGTCTTGTCGAGTCGTGTCTGGTCTTTGTTTTGTTCCTTTGTGTGTGTTATGTTTTGCAACGGGGGGCACGTTGAGAGATGTGGAAGGAGTCGGTGGCGTGTAGAGCGAGCGAGCGCGCCTGCCTGGCCGTTGGCCATCGGAGTGGAGTGCGGGTTTTTTTTGTTTTCGAAACGAAAGCGGCGGCCGGCCAGCCACCCGTGCGGTGTGACGTCGGCCGTTGGGTATTGTGCGCTTGGAGCGCCGGGGAGGGATGATGTGTGATTGTTGCGCGCTGCTAGCAGGCAGGCAGAGTGAGCGGGTGTGGCGGACGGACGGGAAGTGGCGGTGTTTGTTTTTGGGTTGCGGGGCGAGAGGCAGGCGACCGACAAAGTTTGCTCGCGACGGAGAGATGTTAGTGGCCCTGAAAAGGGCCGTTTTTGTTTGTGCGGTGCGGTGCCGCGGCGCGGTTTAGGCGCGCTCGCCGCGGATGCGGCGCGCGAGCTGGATGTCCTTGGGCATGATGGTGACGCGCTTGGCGTGGATTGCGCACAGGTTGGTGTCTTCGAAGAGGCCGACGAGGTAGGCCTCGCTGGCCTCCTGCAGGGCCATGACTGCGGAGCTCTGGAAGCGCAGGTCGGTCTTGAAGTCCTGGGCGATCTCGCGCACTAGGCGCTGGAATGGCAGCTTGCGGATGAGCAGCTCTGTGCTCTTCTGGTAGCGCCTGATTTCTCGCAGGGCGACGGTGCCCGGCCTGTAGCGGTGGGGCTTCTTGACGCCTCCGGTGGCGGGCGCGCTCTTCCTCGCCGCCTTGGTGGCGAGCTGTTTGCGCGGCGCCTTTCCGCCGGTGGACTTGCGGGCCGTTTGCTTTGTGCGGGCCATAGCGGTAGCGGTAGCGGTAGCGGAGCGGCGTGCGTGGAGGTTAGGTGCGGCGCGGCGTCCGGTGCTGCCTTGACAACGGGCCCGCGCGCCTCCGTGCTGCGCTTATATGCCCTCGGTTGCGCGTGGTGGGGGGAGGGCGGGCCAGAGTCTATATAGGGGGGCGGCGGGCGCGCTGGGCGCAGACCGTAGCCGACTCGCCAGCCGCTGCAGCTGCTGTTTGTGCACGTTTTGCTTTGCCCGAGGAAGGAAGGATGACAGGCCGCGGCAAGGGAGGAAAGGGGCTCGGCAAGGGTGGCGCCAAGCGGCACCGCAAGGTGTTGCGCGACAACATCCAGGGCATCACGAAGCCCGCCATCCGCCGCCTGGCTCGCAGGGGCGGCGTGAAGCGCATCTCTGGTCTGATCTACGAGGAGACCCGCGGGGTGCTGAAGGTGTTCCTGGAGAACGTGATCCGCGACGCGGTGACGTACACTGAGCACGCCAAGCGCAAGACTGTGACGGCCATGGACGTGGTGTACGCCCTGAAGAGGCAGGGGCGCACCCTGTACGGTTTCGGCGGTTAGGCTGCGTCGCAGCGGGCGCTGGCCTTCCCGCGGCCGTGCTTGTGGGTGGGAGAGACTAGAAAACGGCCCTTTTCAGGGCCACCACACTGTTCGGAAGTTGAAAAGTGCGAAAGAGTCTGTGTTGTTGCTGCGTGTGTGCGCTGTGTTGTTTGTTTGTTTGTTTCTCTCTGTCTTTGTTTCTTTCTTTCCGTTTGAGCGACGTGATGTGACTGGGAGGGGAGAAGGAAAGGAAACGTGTCATGTGGCTGGCTGTGTGTGGAGCTGCTTCGTTTGTGTGTCTTTGTATCGATCGCGACGGAGATGGCGGGCTGTGTGTTGTTGTGCGAGAGGCGGTGATTATTTGCTTGCGTGGTTTGGCTCTGTGTGTTTGTTTGCGGCGGCGTTGGGGTTTCCGAGGCAAGGCGTGTGGGCATAGGCGGCCGGATCAGCTGTTTCGTTCGTGTCGACGGCCGTTGCGCGCGGGAGTGGAGGGCGGTGTGTCGACACGCCTCCCTTTAACAATGGTCATTATTGCTGCCGTTGTCGGTTTGGAAGGCGACTGCGACCGTGCAAAATGTGTGTGTGTGTGTTGGGCCACACGGGCTGTGTGGACGACAAGATGGCGGACGTGCGCCGGCGGCGGCTGTGCTGTGACAGTGCAAAGTTAAAAAACAAAACAAGGTGCGGCGAGGACGACTGAAATTTTGCTTTGGACGTAGGTTTGTGTGGTGGCCCTGAAAAGGGCCGATTGTTGTGGGCCGAGCCGGCAAAGCGCGTTGCGTGCAGGGGAGCACGCGGCGCTGCGATTGCCTGGCCTCCTTTAGGCCTTCTTCTCGGTCTTCTTTGGCAGCAGGACGGCCTGGATGTTGGGCAGGACACCACCCTGTGCGATGGTGACGCCCGACAGGAGCTTGTTGAGCTCCTCGTCGTTGCGGATGGCAAGCTGCAGGTGGCGCGGGATGATGCGCGTCTTCTTGTTGTCGCGGGCCGCGTTTCCGGCCAGCTCGAGCACCTCAGCCGCGAGGTACTCCATGACGGCGGCGAGGTAGACGGGCGCCCCGGCGCCGACGCGCTCTGCGTAGTTTCCCTTGCGCAGGAGGCGGTGGATTCTGCCGACCGGGAACTGGAGCCCAGCCCTGCTTGAGCGGGACTTTGACTTGCCCTTGACTTTGCCTCCCTTTCCGCGTCCGGACATGGCGATGGGCTAGCGACGGTGCACACGAAACGGCAACGAAAACGACCGGTGCGAGCGGCAGCGAGTCGAGCAGCGGAGTGCGTGCCGGCGCAGCCGGGGTGGGGGTGCTTTATGGGCTCGGGTGCGGCGGCCGGTTGCGCGCGCGCCCCATTGGTCGGCGGCCGCAACAGGGCGAGCTGGTAAAGGTGCGGCGGCGGCTGGCGGCGGGTGCCACTGTGTGGGGAGACGCTGACTAGAGCGGAGCGCTTGCTACTGGTGTTGCTGCTGCCGTACGTTGGTTCGAGATGCCGCCCAAGACTAGCGGGAAGGCCGCCAAGAAGGCTGGCAAGGCGCAGAAGAACATTTCGAAGGGCGACAAGAAGAAGAAGCGCAAGAGGAAGGAGAGCTATGCCATCTACATCTACAAGGTGCTGAAGCAGGTGCACCCTGACACGGGCATCTCGTCGAAGGCGATGAGCATCATGAACAGCTTCGTGAACGACATTTTCGAGCGCATTGCGGCCGAGGCTTCTCGCCTGGCGCACTACAACAAGTGCTCGACCATCACGTCCCGCGAGATCCAGACCGCTGTGCGGCTGTTGCTGCCTGGCGAGCTGGCCAAGCACGCCGTGAGCGAGGGCACGAAGGCGGTGACCAAGTACACGAGCTCCAAGTAAGGAGGTGGCTCTGGAATGGAAGGAAGGAAGGAAGGATGGAGAAGGCTCCTCCGTTGCGAGAGCGGCAAAACGGCCCTTTTCAGGGCCACCAACGTGCCTTTTGCGGGAAGGGCGGAATTGTTGTTGTTGTTGTTTGTGTGGACGGCTGTGATGTATGTGTTTCCTTTTTTTTTTTGGGTGGGGGGGGCGCGTCAAAGCGTGTTGCGCGGGGTACGGCCACGAGGTTGGTCGCCGTGGCGTGGAATGGTGGCACGCCTCGTTGGCGTGGTTTTTGACCCATTGGTGTTGTTGGTGTGTGTGTGTGTGTGTGTGTGTGTGTGTTACCCGTCTGCGAGGGGGGACAGTGCGATCGGCGACTTTTGTGTCACCGTAACGACGGCCGTTTGCGGGTTTGTTTTTTTTTTTGCACATCATACATGGCGAGGGTGAAATGTGAAATGTTTTTGTTTGGTTTTTTTTTTTTTTTTGCCGCCCACTATTCCCTTTGCTGTACGCCGAGTTCGACAATGGTGCGACGTAACTGCAGCGTGGAGGTGTGTGAGTGACGTTGAAATGAACGTGCCATTAAGACGCATTGTTGTTGTATTGTACTGTACGTGTACGGCGACACGCACGATGATGTACCATTCGACTCTGATGTTTGATAGCCGTGTCTGACTGATTGCGTACGACGCACGCACACCGATGTCGTCATTCAAGATGCACGCGTGTCCAGTGCAGTACAGTAAGCGCGACGACGGCGGCGGCGGCGGCGGTCGTTTGTTTGGCGAATGTCTGTACACGTGTTTGTCTGTGTCCATCCGGTATGTATTTGTTTGTTTGAAAGTGTTTTGTGTGTCGGTGACGTGGTCCGATCCGTCGCCCCCTGAGTAACTGTCGATCGGCGCGATAGACCGGCGTCACGCAACTGAACCGAAGTCGTGGGCACACCCGTCATACTGTTGTACACCGTCGCGCTGAGAACGGTAACGAAAGGTTGACTTTGATCGGTCGAATGTCTGGGCAGAACGTGAGGAATGAGGCAAGAGTGCAAGGAGGGGGGGCAAAAGAGAGAGGAAGGGAAAAAGGGGAGAAACGCATTCGTAGAGCAACGGAACGTTCCCGTGTCGGAGGCGTATTGGAGCCGCACTGAAATGCGTTTAACGGCGGCGCGGCTGCAAGTGTCTGCCGTGGTGAACGTTACCTTTGACGGCTGCATTGGGCTTTGCCCTTTGCTTTTGCTTTCGCTTTCGCTTTCCCGGATGTACGTAACGTTTGTTGATATGGTTCTGAGGAAGAGTGTATGACAGTGCCGTGCCGTCCATGTTCGTGTGCCCTCCCATTGTGTGTATGCTATTGTCTGTGTACTTGAATGATGTATGTAGGTGTTAGTGGACATGTTTTACCAGTGGGGGGAAATGGATCGTCGATAGTTGCCGTCACTCTGTCACGGTCGAGATGACGCACCCTCCGTACAGAAAGGTGTCGAGAAAGTGAGTGTGTGTGCGTGCGTGTGTGTGTGTGTGTGTGTGTGTGTGTGTGTGTGTGCGTGCGTCCGTGAATTGGCAGTGTTTGGAGGTGGGCGTGCCCTGCATGTGGCCCGGAAGGCTGTTCGTTAGGCGGTAGTGTTGTGTGGACAGGGGAGGGGCATGCGTAACGCTGCTGGCATGGCATTTCGGGAGATGGGAGGGGGCAAACGAGGAAACGAGGAGCGGCGGCCAAAGACGGGACGGGGAGGGGCGCGGTGTGGGTGGCTTGCGCCTGTGCTCGGCGTTGTGGTTTGTGCAAAAGAGGAGGAGAAAAACAATGTGAGTTGCCAGGGAGGGGAGCGGTGTTGTGTTGTGGTTGTCGTGGTGTAGCCGCAGACGCGGCTGTCAGTGAACGTGGCGAGACGGACGGATGCGCGGAGGGGCGGGGGCGGCGCATTTCGCCGGTGCCGTGCCGTGCCTGAAAGCCGCGTGGTCGCTGTGTTGTTGGTGGCGTGGGGGCGAGGAGAGTACCGTACGGGTGTGCTTGTGCGCCGGAAATGGCACACTGCGCCCGCCCGTCTTGGAGGCTGATGGCTGTGGTGTGGAAATGGGGCGCGGTGATGTTGAAGCAGTTGAAGAACAGAAAAGAAACCAAGAAAACGGAAGGCGTGATGCGGCGGTGGTGGTGAGAGCGGGAAAAACAAAACAAAAAAAAAACAACAAAAAAAAAAGAAGGAAAAACAACAAGAAAACAAAAAGTCTATCAATATTAAAATGTAAATGGAAATGGAAATGGACCCAGGTATAACCTCCCTGCACAAATAGCAGAGAGTCCGATGATAATAAAAATGTGCCAGAATGTTAACGTCCCTACAAAACAAACCCAACGATAATATTAATGAAAGAGTGAACCGTATGTAACATTGCAACAGACATAATGAAACCTGATAAATTGTATAAGGGCAGCAGCGTTGACCTTTGGCCCTGTATTCAGAATAAAAAGAGCCAAAGATCGTTACCCCAATGAAAAAGACACTGAAACACGTATGTAACATAGTAGCGATGGCGAGACATTGTAGCATCTGTGACCAGAGAGTTTGCGCTGGACTGCGCGAGTGTTGCGAGCGGTTCTCAGTCAGTCAGTCAGTCAGTCAGTCAGTAGTCGTTGCGAGTCCGTAGCTCTGTGTAGTTGAGGGCTGTACTCTGTCAGTAGTCGTCGCGTGCAGTACGCCAATAGTCGTCATGCAGAGCGGTCGGTCAGTAGTAGCAGCCGAGTGCGGTTGTGTGATGTAGGCGGTCGGCAACACTGGTCAAGATGGTGAATAAGGTATACTGTTAATTAATATAATCATTAGATAATGAAAAATTGTATTTATTGTAATTATTCTCCAACAAGTTCCCCAATAATAATTTTTATTTCAAAAGCATTTTTCAAACATTTAATTGTTTATTGAACTAAAGAGTTCGTTGCACTTCACGTTTCATTCCACTTCTTTGAAGAAAAATGTCACTAAAATCACAAAAAAAGAGAATATTATTATTTGCAATGCAGTTCCTCCAAGCGCTGCGCAACAACCAGAGCAGAAATGTGACATCCATTTATTCGGAGGTAAGACTTTAATTCTGATTGTTTTGCACAGGGCCAAAGACCGATATTTCGGTTTAATTGAAGTTTCTTGTCACTGAACGGACTTTTTTAAATGTTGTGTGAAGACTTTATATTTGAGTCAGATTGCGAATTTCACATTTGTGTTGCCATTTTCAATACCTCTCATTGTGGGCGAGGTTACAATTAGCGCAATGTCCATTAGCATCCGTAAATAACATTGTCCATTATTTTAAATTTTGCTGGGAGGTTACAACACACACACAAAAAAAAAAAAAAAAAAAAATTGCATTTATATCCGCTCCTCAATTGTAGATACCCCTTACACAGCTGTGTGCAATGAATGAGTGCTGGCTGGTAATTAATTGCACTCCTTGGAGGGAAATGCCATAGGAAGTAGTCTTTAAAAAGTGAATGTTTTTCGTTAAGAGACAAAAGTTACTTTAGAAAAAAAGTAATAGTGGGGCTTTTGTTGTTGAACAAAATAAGTACAATGAACATACGTTATCAGATTTGCGCAATGCAGCGTCACACCACCGTTTGATTATAACACAATAGACTATACATCGTCCCGAACCGTGACCAGAGTCGCGAGACGAGCAGAGCACGCCGCCGACGCCCGCTCAGTACAACCGTCCACCCGCTACTACTGTCGACCGACTACTACCTCTCCCGACTCGCGCTACAATATATATATATAACAACTGTTCCTGGCGACCCGGTGCGTGCCACTACTGTCGTCTGGCGCGGTCCAAGCGCCGACTAGCAGCGATAAAGAACTCTCTGGTCAGACAGAGATGCTGTCATGCCTCGCCATCGCTCTGGTAATGAATACATACGTGTTGCAGCGTGCGTACCACCGGAACACGCAGTGGCGGAGCCAAAGACTGTGTTGTCGAGGTCGAGTGCGAGCGGGAAGAGAGGCAGCGTCGGCACGGAGATGCAAGCGAGCGCGAGACGCACGGGGGCTGCGGCGTGGCGCGTTTGCGGTCGGCGCCTTTGGTGGCAACGGCCGGGACAAGCAGCGGTGTATGGTGTGGTGCGGGGCGGACAGGGGCGGAGGCGGCGCGACGACGGCATGGGGGCGAAAACGGGACGGGGGACGGCGGATGTTGAGAGGCGTCACGCGCGGACAGGACACAGACACAGAGACACACAGATTGGAAAGGGAGGGTGCGCGGTAGTAGTTGGGAATGTGCGTACCGTGCGGGATGGGAGTGGGCGAGGAACACGGTCGTGGCCCCTGTTTTGGGTGCGTGTGATGACGTCGGTGTGTTGTGGGAAGGGAAGGTGCTGTGGCGGCGGCGCGTAATGGGCGTAGGCCGAAAAGAGAAAGGAACGTGGGCAGTGTGTTGGCAAGCGTCGGTTCGACTGCGACGTTGATGGGCAGGGCAGGGCAGGGCAGGGCAGGGCAAGGTTTAATGGTGGTAGGAGTAGGCGTGTGGGCGCAAAAAATCTGCCGCTGCAGGCGGTGCCGTAACCGCCATGGCGGGAAGGAGAGAGGGCCAAAGAAAGAAAGAAAGAAAGAAAGAAAGAAAGAAAGAAAGAAAGAAAGAAGAAAACAAAAAAAAAAAAAAAAAAAGGAGGGGGGGGCGAAAGTGGAGAGGCGGTGGTGTGAGAAGGGCGGGGGCGGAAGGAAGGCAGGAAGGACAAGAGGCGAGGCGACGGCTTGCTTTGTGTATCGGTCGGTCTCTGGCTATGCTTCGTGTTCTGCAGCAGGGTCGGTGCGCGGCGTGGCTCGCGGCAGTGGGAACGCCTGGTGGCTGGACGGCCAGCAATGCGGTTGGATGGGCGGCCACAGCACCGCACCTGTGCCCGAGGAGGAGACGCTGGCGGCGGGCCCTGAGGTGAGGCCGGCTCGGCTGGGGCTGTGGATGTGTAGGTGTGCGCCGCTGCTGCAACAACGAGTAAAACGCGAGAAGAAGGGATGGCGGTAGAGAGAAGAAAAAACAAAAAAGGTCGTGTTGTGTTGATGCGCAGGCAGACGCGTACAGAGGGACGAGCCCGGTCTGCAGCAGGGTGTGGCCGTGCCGAGTGCAGAGCAGCGGCGGCTCGGTTCGGTTCGGCCCGGCCCGGCGGGCCGCGCTGTTGTCGCGGACGTGAGCGCCCCCTGGCGGGTGGCCGGAGGCGGCGCGGCGTGTTGGACGTGTGGCTGGTGGCAGTGCACAATTTGCGAGTGGCCGGCGGTGTGGTGTGGCGGTTGGCGCGTCGGGCGGCGGAGAGGTATGTGTTGCGGGCGCCCTTTGCTGCGCTGCGTCGTTGCGTGTGCCGTACAGGGCGGGCGCTTGTCGACTGTGTGGGCGGTGTGGCGAATTGGCGTGAAACGGCTGCCGAGAGGTGTGTGGTAGCGAGCCGGTCGGTGGTGTCAGTGCGAAGGGGAATGTGCGTGCGTGTTTGGCGGTTTCGGTGTGCTTTTTGCGGCGTGAGAGTGGGAATTAGTGGGGCCGGCTGTTGTGTTGGTTCCTTGTGTCTTGTGTCGCGTAGCTTGATGGCAACGTGGAAGGACGCCGGTTTCGTTTTCGTTTCGAGCCTTGCGTGTGGTTGTCGACGTTGACTGGTTGGCGTGTGCCGATGCACGTGCATGTGTGGGTCGCGAGTGCGTTTTTGGCTGGCTGTGTGTGTGTGTGTGTGTGTGTGTGTGTGTGTGTGTGTTTTGGGGGGGAAGGGGGAGGCGGTGGTGAAAGTGCAGTCGTCGGGTGGGGCTGGGGCTGGGGCTGTGCGTCGTGGCGGAAAGGTGGTAGGTTGCGGGAAGCGAGCCCGTCGTTGACGGTGTCGCGTGAGTTGTGAATCGAGTGGGGCGCGGGGCGCGGGACAGGAGCAGCGTGCCGCTGCGTCGTGGTCGTCAGCAGAGGCTGTGCGTGTGCTTGTCCTTTTTGTGGGCGGTTCGTGCGAGGCGTTTTTGTTTTGTGTTGCCCTAGTTGTTAGTTTATTTTGTTTGTGTTTGTTATTTTGAGACGACGACTGGTTGGTGGCGTGCGCGCGAAGTGGCGGTGTGCGCTTCCCGTGTCGTTTGTGTTGTTTTGTTTTTGTTTTGTTTTTGTGTGGTTTTTTTTTGCACTGGGCCCCGGGGGGTGGGTGCGTGTGTGTCGATTGCCGGCTGGCGAAAGGTGCGCCATCGGCGGGGTGGGTCGCCGGCACAAGTAGAGGCGGCGGCGTTGTTGCTGTTGTTGTGTGGTGTTTGTTTTGTTCGGCTGTGTCGGCGAGCTGTGTTGCGGTGCGTGTGAATGGTGGTGCAAAAGTGCTGGCGTTGGGGCTGCGGCTGCGACTGCGACGGCGGCGAGCCGCGGGCGCGCCATTGATAGTGGTGTTGTGAACAGCGGCTGTGTACGGTAGTGGTGTTGTTGTAGCACGACGTGCATCCGGGCCGGCGCGGAAAGCGCAGTTGCGGGCGGTTGCCCTTCGGTGCCAGCCATGTCGCGTGAGCGGCGGGTTGCTTCTGGTGTCGACACGTGGTGCTCTGGGTTGTTGTGTGGTGCCGTTTGGCCGGTGGGGGTGGTTCGCGTGTGTCTCGTTCGCGCTCGGTATCTGGTCGTGGTCGTGCTGCTCCCCCGTCTGTCGGCGGTTTTCGACGTCGTCTGTACGTTTTTTGTTCGTTTGCGGCGTGCCTGCCGACGTCGTCCCGTCGCGACCTTTCAACCGAAAGTGTGGCGCCCGAAGGTGAACGAACGTAACCCTGACCTCGGCGCTTTACGCTGAGCCGAGCGAACCGAACCGAACCTAACCTGTGGTGTGGCGAGGTGAGCTCAGCCTGTGAGCCCCTAACGTCTACGTACGGTAAGCTGTCCGGCTCACGCCTCACGTTTGAACGCTTTTTTAACCTACGTTTGACGCTTCTTAACCTAGCACTGACCCCTTAACCTAACGTGTAACCTAACCTAACCTAGCCTCTGACGCCTGACGTGTTTGAATGCTTAACCTAAGTTTGACGCTTAACCTAACCCAAGTCCCCTTAACCTAACCCACGCCCACCTAACCTAACCTAACCTAGACGTGTAAACGTAATGTGTAACGCGTAACGTGTAAGGTCGGCTGGCGTGTGTGCTTGACGGCAGATTGGGTTGGTCTGTAGATTCGGATTGCGGTTTGCCTCGGTCGAGGGGTTGGGTCGGAAGCGGCGAGGGGCGGCGGCGCCTGTTGCGCAGGCGGCGTCCGTTTGCGGCGGGCAATTGTTGAGAAACGGCTGTGAATGTTGGCGGGCGAGAGGAGGAGGACGGCGCGCGATGTGGCCCGACGGCTGCGGGCCGATCGGGAAACGGCGGGAGGGCGACGGAAGGCGATGGGGCGGCGGAGGCGCGTTTGCACGGCCGTCATCGCCGCACGCCTCGGCTTGTGTGGCTGTGGCGCCGGCCGCGCTGGCCGGGCTGCCGCGGCGACGGTGTGGGAGTTTTGCCGAAGGTTTGGCCATTGTGGCGGGTCGTCGGCTGGGGCTGTGGGGGCGGCATTTGGGCGGGGGCGGCGATTCTCGGCGGGCCGACCCAGGCTGTAGCGCGCGGTAGCTGCAGTTTGGCCGTGGTTTGCGGCGCTGCCGTGGCGACTGGTTGGCGACTGTGGTGTGGCTGTGTGTAGCCCCATCCTCGGTGGTTTGAAAGGCGCGGGCGGTTGTGGCGCAGGTTTGGGGCTGCTCCGCACAGGCTGTCGGACGTTGGGCGGTAGCAAGCGCGGGAGGCGCGGCGCGGCGGCGCGCAGAGTGGCGGCCGCTCTCTCGTTCGTCCGCGCCCGCCCGCGACACTGGCTGGGCCTTGTGATTCTCTGCTCTGCTGCTGTGCTGTGCTTGCGTGCCTGCCGTCCCGCTCGCTCTCGCTGTGTGTTACGCGCGTCGTCGAAATGGCAGATCAGGCGGCTACGAACGAGACTGCTGCGGCACCCGCCGCCACCGGCACTACGAAGAAGGCCAAGTCTGCGTCGTCTGCGAAGAAGCCGCGCGCCAAGCCTGCGCACCCGCGCACCTCTGAGATGGTGACGGCCGCCATCAAGAGTCTGAAGGAGCGCGGCGGGTCGTCGCTGCAGGCGATCAAGAAGTACATAGCCGCGCACTACAAGCTGGACGCGGAGAAGCTGGCGCCGTTTATCAAGAAGTACCTCAAGTCGGCCGTCGTGGCGGGCGAGCTGGTGCAGACGAAGGGGAAGGGCGCGTCCGGCTCGTTCAAGCTTGCCGGCGCCGGCGGCGGGGGGGCGGCCGAGGGCGGCAAGGCTCGTGCTGGCGGTGCCAAGAAGAAGCGCGCCGCTCCGGCCAGCAAGGAGAAGAAGGGCGCCCGTGCGGCCGGCGCAAAGAAGGCTGGTGGCGTGAAGGCGGCGACCGGTCGGAAGGCGGGCGCCGCCAAGAAGGCGTCTGCGGCGTCGGCCGCTCCCGCGGGTGCGAAGAAGGCGGCTGCGGCCAAGCCGGCCAAGGCCAAGTCGCCGTCGAAGGCGAAGAAGGCCGCCAAGGTTCCGACGAAGAAGCCGAAGGCGCCGCGCCCGAAGAAGGCGACGACGCCGTCTAAGGCGAAGGCTTCGCCCAAGAAGAAGAAGTAGAGTAGAGGAGAAAGAGATGGGAAAGGAAGGGTTTGGCGCTTGACTCCGTCGTCCCCACCCCCCGTCGTCGTCTAGTGGCGCGCAAGAGACGCGCGGCCCAAAACGGCCCTTCTCAGGGCCATCAAAGCACGTCGGGGAAGGTTTTGATTGTCGTGTTGCGTTTGGTGTGGGTGTCTGTCTGTATGCCCGTGGGGATGCTGTTTGCGTGCCGTGGTGGTTGGATTGCGGGGGTCGGTGGCGGGTGTGGGCGGCGGTAGCGGTAAGCGGTGTTGTTGTTGTCGTGGTTGATTGTCGCCGTGTTTGTGGCGGCGGCCGACGGTTGGTTTTCTGTCACGTTGTTTTGTTTGAATACGTTGGTTGGCTTGCCTGCGTTCGTTCTTCTCGGATGTCTGTCTTGTCGAGTCGTGTCTGGTCTTTGTTTTGTTCCTTTGTGTGTGTTATGTTTTGCAACGGGGGGCACGTTGAGAGATGTGGAAGGAGTCGGTGGCGTGTAGAGCGAGCGAGCGCGCCTGCCTGGCCGTTGGCCGTCGGAGTGGAGTGCGGGTTTTTTTTGTTTTCGAAACGAAAGCGGCGGCCGGCCAGCCACCCGTGCGGTGTGACGTCGGCCGTTGGGTATTGTGCGCTTGGAGCGCCGGGGAGGGATGATGTGTGATTGTTGCGCGCTGCTAGCAGGCAGGCAGAGTGAGCGGGTGTGGCGGACGGACGGGAAGTGGCGGTGTTTGTTTTTGGGTTGCGGGGCGAGAGGCAGGCGACCGACAAAGTTTGCTCGCGACGGAGAGATGTTAGTGGCCCTGAAAAGGGCCGTTTTTGTTTGTGCGGTGCGGTGCCGCGGCGCGGTTTAGGCGCGCTCGCCGCGGATGCGGCGCGCGAGCTGGATGTCCTTGGGCATGATGGTGACGCGCTTGGCGTGGATTGCGCACAGGTTGGTGTCTTCGAAGAGGCCGACGAGGTAGGCCTCGCTGGCCTCCTGCAGGGCCATGACTGCGGAGCTCTGGAAGCGCAGGTCGGTCTTGAAGTCCTGGGCGATCTCGCGCACTAGGCGCTGGAATGGCAGCTTGCGGATGAGCAGCTCTGTGCTCTTCTGGTAGCGCCTGATTTCTCGCAGGGCGACGGTGCCCGGCCTGTAGCGGTGGGGCTTCTTGACGCCTCCGGTGGCGGGCGCGCTCTTCCTCGCCGCCTTGGTGGCGAGCTGTTTGCGCGGCGCCTTTCCGCCGGTGGACTTGCGGGCCGTTTGCTTTGTGCGGGCCATAGCGGTAGCGGTAGCGGTAGCGGAGCGGCGTGCGTGGAGGTTAGGTGCGGCGCGGCGTCCGGTGCTGCCTTGACAACGGGCCCGCGCGCCTCCGTGCTGCGCTTATATGCCCTCGGTTGCGCGTGGTGGGGGGAGGGCGGGCCAGAGTCTATATAGGGGGGCGGCGGGCGCGCTGGGCGCAGACCGTAGCCGACTCGCCAGCCGCTGCAGCTGCTGTTTGTGCACGTTTTGCTTTGCCCGAGGAAGGAAGGATGACAGGCCGCGGCAAGGGAGGAAAGGGGCTCGGCAAGGGTGGCGCCAAGCGGCACCGCAAGGTGTTGCGCGACAACATCCAGGGCATCACGAAGCCCGCCATCCGCCGCCTGGCTCGCAGGGGCGGCGTGAAGCGCATCTCTGGTCTGATCTACGAGGAGACCCGCGGGGTGCTGAAGGTGTTCCTGGAGAACGTGATCCGCGACGCGGTGACGTACACTGAGCACGCCAAGCGCAAGACTGTGACGGCCATGGACGTGGTGTACGCCCTGAAGAGGCAGGGGCGCACCCTGTACGGTTTCGGCGGTTAGGCTGCGTCGCAGCGGGCGCTGGCCTTCCCGCGGCCGTGCTTGTGGGTGGGAGAGACTAGAAAACGGCCCTTTTCAGGGCCACCACACTGTTCGGAAGTTGAAAAGTGCGAAAGAGTCTGTGTTGTTGCTGCGTGTGTGCGCTGTGTTGTTTGTTTGTTTGTTTCTCTCTGTCTTTGTTTCTTTCTTTCCGTTTGAGCGACGTGATGTGACTGGGAGGGGAGAAGGAAAGGAAACGTGTCATGTGGCTGGCTGTGTGTGGAGCTGCTTCGTTTGTGTGTCTTTGTATCGATCGCGACGGAGATGGCGGGCTGTGTGTTGTTGTGCGAGAGGCGGTGATTATTTGCTTGCGTGGTTTGGCTCTGTGTGTTTGTTTGCGGCGGCGTTGGGGTTTCCGAGGCAAGGCGTGTGGGCATAGGCGGCCGGATCAGCTGTTTCGTTCGTGTCGACGGCCGTTGCGCGCGGGAGTGGAGGGCGGTGTGTCGACACGCCTCCCTTTAACAATGGTCATTATTGCTGCCGTTGTCGGTTTGGAAGGCGACTGCGACCGTGCAAAATGTGTGTGTGTGTGTTGGGCCACACGGGCTGTGTGGACGACAAGATGGCGGACGTGCGCCGGCGGCGGCTGTGCTGTGACAGTGCAAAGTTAAAAAACAAAACAAGGTGCGGCGAGGACGACTGAAATTTTGCTTTGGACGTAGGTTTGTGTGGTGGCCCTGAAAAGGGCCGATTGTTGTGGGCCGAGCCGGCAAAGCGCGTTGCGTGCAGGGGAGCACGCGGCGCTGCGATTGCCTGGCCTCCTTTAGGCCTTCTTCTCGGTCTTCTTTGGCAGCAGGACGGCCTGGATGTTGGGCAGGACACCACCCTGTGCGATGGTGACGCCCGACAGGAGCTTGTTGAGCTCCTCGTCGTTGCGGATGGCAAGCTGCAGGTGGCGCGGGATGATGCGCGTCTTCTTGTTGTCGCGGGCCGCGTTTCCGGCCAGCTCGAGCACCTCAGCCGCGAGGTACTCCATGACGGCGGCGAGGTAGACGGGCGCCCCGGCGCCGACGCGCTCTGCGTAGTTTCCCTTGCGCAGGAGGCGGTGGATTCTGCCGACCGGGAACTGGAGCCCAGCCCTGCTTGAGCGGGACTTTGACTTGCCCTTGACTTTGCCTCCCTTTCCGCGTCCGGACATGGCGATGGGCTAGCGACGGTGCACACGAAACGGCAACGAAAACGACCGGTGCGAGCGGCAGCGAGTCGAGCAGCGGAGTGCGTGCCGGCGCAGCCTGCTGCTTACATCTAATACTTTCCCCTCTTTGGGGAAGTGTGAGGGGGAGTCTGTAGCCTTTCGGCTTTTACTCCCCTGTGTACTTGTGTGTGTGATTATTTCTGTACTTTTTTGATGTCTGTGAGATGTGATGTTTGTTCTGTGTGAGTCTGGTACTTGCCTGAGGTTTGGCGAGATAGTTGTAGCATTTTGGGTAGGAGTAGGATTTGGGAATGGGTATTGGGATTTTTCTCTTCGACTTAGTCGTCGAAGATCGTCATGGGGCGATTGTGTTTATCGCGGGACATGTCATACCGACCTAGGGAGTGGATGAGAGCGTTTCCCGACCTGGAAGTACCCTCATAGAAGGCCCTTGCCAGGTCTTGAAAACGCTCTCTCAGTAGTGGGATTTCCGCAGCGGCATGCAAATCGTCGATAGGGAATCCAAGGGGTAAACGCAGTGCCCTCCTGAGGGCGCGGTTCTGCAGCCTCTGGAGTTTGTCCAGGTGTTGCTTCGCCGCGTATCCCCAGACAGGACACGCGTATTCCATGACTGGCCGGATCAGGGCCTGGTACACGTTCTCTCCTACTGAGCAGGAAAGGGAGCTGGATGAGTTGAGGATTGGGTACAGGATGGACATTCTGGCGCAGACCTTCCTATGGACCTCGTCTATGTGGGGTTTCCACGTAAGACGAGAGTCCAAGGTTACGCCAAGGTACTTGGCGGTTCTGCGCCAGGGGAGTTGGGTTCCGTTTAGGTGAAGGTGGAGGGGGGGCCGTTGAGGAGGTTCGCGCCTTCCGAGCCTACGGGTGATCAGCATCGCCTGCGTCTTTTCAGAATTGATGGTGATTCGCCAGCGACGGGCCCAAGTTTCTGTGTCATCTAAAACCCTTTGTAGCCTACGGATGACCAGGTCCTTGTTCGCGTTTCTTGTGTAGAAGGCTGTATCGTCAGCGTACTGTGCAGTGTGCACCAGGGGGGCCGTTGGTGTGTCCGCAGTGTACAGACTGTACAAAACGGGCCCCAGGACCGATCCCTGTGGCACCCCAGCACGAATACGCCTTCTGGTGGAGGTGGACGTTTCTACTTTGACAGAGAAAGTTCTGTTCGAGAGATAGCTTTTAATCTGTTTAACTATACTCCCGGGGAACCCTTGGGTGTACAACTTGTAGAGTAGCCCTCTATGCCATACTGAGTCAAAGGCCTTGGCTACGTCAAGTAGCACTATCCCGCAGTAGCCTCTGTGGTTGAAGCCCTCTGTGGCTGCTTCAACCACTCTCATGATCTGTTGTGGGGCAGAGTGGTTCTGCCGGAATCCGAATTGGAAATCCGGCAGAATTTGCTCTCTGGTGATGTGTTCTTGTATGGGTCTTAGCAGGAGGCGCTCGTAGATCTTGCTGAGAGTTGGCAAGAGGCTAATCGGCCTGTAGTGCTGCGGGAACAGAGGGTCTTTCCCTGGTTTGTGTATTGCGACCACTTCCGCGTGTTTCCAGCAAGCTGGGAACTCGCGGGTACGAGTAATCTCGTTGAAGACGTTCGCGAGGTGTTCGATTGCCGTGGGTGGGAGGTTTTTGACCAACTGGTTGGTGACATTGTCATGTCCTGGCGCCTTTTTGGAGGGGAGGTACCTAATTACTTTTGCCACGTCTTCGGGGGCAAAAACTGTGGGTTCGTCTTCTGGGTCCTCCTCAGCATTGAGGAAGACAGCCAGTTGACGACGGACCACCCTTTCATGCTCATCATCCTGGGGTTCAGCCGCTTGGAACTGCTTCTCGAAGGTGTCGGCGAGGGCGTTGGCCTTTTCAGCATGGCTGTAGGCCATACCCCGCTCGCCGTGCAGTGGCGGCATCCTAGCGCGTCTTCTTGTGAATTGTTTGGTTGCTTGCCAAAGTGTGTGATCGTCTACTTTGAGGGCTGAGAGGCGGTTTTGCCATTGCTGGTTTCTGTGCTCATTGAGCGCTACCTTCAGTTCTCTCTGTAGACGATTGAGCAGCCTCCTTGTGGCCTGGTTTCTGGTTATCTTCCACTCTTTTGCCACTCTGTTCTTATGTCGAATTTGAGCTAGCAAGTGTTCCGGGAGCTGTATTTGCGGCGGCGGGCCATCCCTTTGTGGAGGGGTGGCTTCTTCCGCTGCCTGCAAGATGGTGCCTGTTAGGTCTTGTAGCGCTTGTTCTACTGTTTCGGCAGTAGGTGGCGGGGCGCGAGCGATATCAGAGGCGACAGTTTCTCGGTATCGCTCCCAGTTTGTACGTTTGTAAGACGTCTGGTACCGTGGGAGTGCTACCCATTCTCCCACGTCGACCTCTAGGATCACTGGGTTGTGGTCGGAGGACATTCTGTTGATCGTCCTCGCGGTCACAAACCCCGTAATCCTCCTAGTGAGAGCTATATCCAACACGTCGGGCCTGCTTCCATTTTTTGGAAAATGTGTGGGCTCGACTGGACCCCATGTTTCGAAGTGGTGGTTGCGCGCTAGTTGTTGCAATCTGGCGCCTGCTCTGGAGGTTACTCTAGAATTCCAATCTGGATGTTTGGCATTGAAGTCGCCCCCTATTATGAGTTTGCCTTCAATTTGCCCTAGAGTAGCTATGTCTCCCTCATCTATCTGGTCTTGTGGGGGTCGGTAGATTGCAACGATTGTTAGGGGTCCAGTGGCAGTGGCTACTTCCACCGCCACTGCTTCGATTTTATTGGTAGCTGGTAAGAATACCTGGTGGTGGGGGATCCCTCTTTTTATGTATATGGCCACTCCTCCGCCTTGGGTTGGCCTGTCTTTGCGATAGCTAACATAGTTGGGGACTGTCGCTTTTATTCCCGGTTTTAAGTGGGTTTCCCCCATCATGCATATGTCGATGGAGAACTCCTTCATGAGTTCTCTGAACTCGACCTCTTGGTTAACAATGCCGTCTGCGTTGAAGACGCACATTGTCAGGCCATGGATGTTTGGTCGTCTATCCATGATGGGGTTTTGAAACTACTGAGGAAGTCGCAGAGGGGAGCGACTGCTGGACTGTTGCCTGGAGGGCAACGAGGATCTGTGTGTTCTGCTTTTGGGCTTCCCTGAATTCCTTCATCATTTCCATGACGAGGTTCATGGTCTGCACCATTACGCCTAACAACTGATCCATGGGGGGGGAGTGTGTGTGGGGTTCCCTAGAGCTTCCTCCGTCGTGGTGGACCTGGCCGTTGGTGCTGTGTATATCCCGGTGTTGTTCTCTTTGTTGTGTCTGGTGTTGTGGTGATTGGGCCACGCTTTCATGGTTCCTCGGGGGAGAAACCACTTCCGCGTATGTCGCCCTCGGTGTGTCCGGCCTTGGTTTTACCCAGGCTTTGTCTGTGTGTGTTGTTGTATTTTGTTTCCTTGTGTGAGTGGTTGGGTTTGTGGTGTTCTGTTTGCGTGTGTGGGGGGCGGCCTTTGCGCCCTTTGCCTGCTGTGAGTGTCTTTTGTGGACCTCACAACCTTGGTAACCCGCTGTGTGGTTTTTGCCACACAGCGCGCACCTTATTTGTGGGTCCGTGTGCTGGAGTGTGCATGTCCTGGTGTCGTGGGCCTCGGCGCACTTCCTGCATCTCACTGGCATGTTGCAGTGCGCAGCGATGTGGTTCAGGCCCTGACACCTGAAGCACTGCACCGTCTTGTTTTTACGGCGCAGCGGCTCCGTGGTGACAGGGACCGCCAGGACCATCGTGATCTCCCTCTTGTTTTGTGGTATGTCTGGGAGTGTTGCCTGGTACAGCGGCCACTTACTGTTTATGCTGCCCATTTGCTGTACTACCTTGACGACATACCCCCGGGCAGTCAAGTCTGTTTTGATTGCCTGTGGGGATACTCGTCTTGGTAGGTCTCTGATAACTATGTTTCTGTTTCGTGTCTTTGTTGTTGGGAAGGTGTAGTGAGGTATGCTTCTTGTGTTGAACAGTGCTTTCACTGTGTTGTAGTGTTCGAGTGTGTGTACTGTGACTTTTATTTTGTCTCCACCGGCGGGTTTTGCCTGGAAACTGCCTCCCCCGATTTCTGTCTTGAGCAACTCAAAGAGCTCCTCGTAGTTTTGAGGAAACTCTGCGACAATCGGGGGGAGGTGGTGGGCGACTTGGTTCTGTGTTTGCGTTGTGTTTTCTGTTAACGCTGGCTCCTCAGCAATCACCTGGAATCTGTTTGGGGTGGGTTCCACTCCCCGGACTGGCGGAAGCCTCGGCTGGCGAAACGTTTTCTTCGCCAGCACGAAACCATCCGAATCCTGCCCGGTTACATGGTTCCCTTCCAGTTCCGGTGTTTCCTGGTCCCCTCCCAGAACGACGACAGGTGCTGTCGGGGGCGCAGGCTCCTCGGAGGGTGTGGACGTGGTTAGGGTGGGGGTGGTGGATTGCTTTTTCCCCTTGGAGTGCTTCTCCTTCCTATCCTTCTTTACACGCCGCTGCTTTGTTGTGGTGGACTTGTGTGGGGGGGATTTAAGGTATTTGGAACGGGTGGAGGACTGAGACGAGGGGGTGGGTTTGGGGAGGATTTTGGTCGGCAGACGGGGCATCTGCTTGCCATTCTTCATGGATGTGAGGAATTCGGGAAGTGTGCCGGTGGCGTGGGCAAGCAGGAGCGGAGATAGGACGAGGTTAGGAGGGGCGGGATTGCAAGTACTGACAATGTATGAGGATGTTGGTGTTTTGTGTAGGGTGGCGTTACTTGCTGTGTCATTTGCCACATCCGGAGCGGTGAGGGGGGGCGCTGCCAGGGGGGTGCCAGTTACAGCCGTCGTTGACACCGTTAGGTTGCCCGGCTGCATTGCTGGCCCTACTTTCCTAGTGGACGCGGAGGTCTGATCGGCGGCGGCGGAAACCTTCTCTGTGGTTCCGCGGCCGGCTCCCAGGTCCTGGCCCACATTTACCCTAACCTTGGGGGGGGCAGAGCCTGGCTCTGCGGCAGCCGAGGTGCTCGAGACGGCCGACGACGCGGCCCGCGGCAACAACAAGACGCGCTTTTTGTCGACAGCGGAAGACCGCTTCGACCCCAAGGCATCACCTGCACAAGACATATCCGCAGCGGCGAAAAGCACGACAATGCTGCTCTAAATACTTCCTGAGGTTGCTTTGCCCTCAGGTGATGTTGAGCGCCAAACTGTGTTTTAACAAAAACTCAGTTGGCCACTCCTGCGTCCGGCGCAGCCGGGGTGGGGGTGCTTTATGGGCTCGGGTGCGGCGGCCGGTTGCGCGCGCGCCCCATTGGTCGGCGGCCGCAACAGGGCGAGCTGGTAAAGGTGCGGCGGCGGCTGGCGGCGGGTGCCACTGTGTGGGGAGACGCTGACTAGAGCGGAGCGCTTGCTACTGGTGTTGCTGCTGCCGTACGTTGGTTCGAGATGCCGCCCAAGACTAGCGGGAAGGCCGCCAAGAAGGCTGGCAAGGCGCAGAAGAACATTTCGAAGGGCGACAAGAAGAAGAAGCGCAAGAGGAAGGAGAGCTATGCCATCTACATCTACAAGGTGCTGAAGCAGGTGCACCCTGACACGGGCATCTCGTCGAAGGCGATGAGCATCATGAACAGCTTCGTGAACGACATTTTCGAGCGCATTGCGGCCGAGGCTTCTCGCCTGGCGCACTACAACAAGCGCTCGACCATCACGTCCCGCGAGATCCAGACCGCTGTGCGGCTGTTGCTGCCTGGCGAGCTGGCCAAGCACGCCGTGAGCGAGGGCACGAAGGCGGTGACCAAGTACACGAGCTCCAAGTAAGGAGGTGGCTCTGGAATGGAAGGAAGGAAGGAAGGATGGAGAAGGCTCCTCCGTTGCGAGAGCGGCAAAACGGCCCTTTTCAGGGCCACCAACGTGCCTTTTGCGGGAAGGGCGGAATTGTTGTTGTTGTTGTTTGTGTGGACGGCTGTGATGTATGTGTTTCCTTTTTTTTTTGTGGGTGGGGGGGGCGCGTCAAAGCGTGTTGCGCGGGGTACGGCCACGAGGTTGGTCGCCGTGGCGTGGAATGGTGGCACGCCTCGTTGGCGTGGTTTTTGACCCATTGGTGTTGTTGGTGTGTGTGTGTGTGTGTGTGTGTGTGTGTTACCCGTCTGCGAGGGGGGACAGTGCGATCGGCGACTTTTGTGTCACCGTAACGACGGCCGTTTGCGGGTTTGTTTTTTTTTTTGCACATCATACATGGCGAGGGTGAAATGTGAAATGTTTTTGTTTGGTTTTTTTTTTTTTTTTTGCCGCCCACTATTCCCTTTGCTGTACGCCGAGTTCGACAATGGTGCGACGTAACTGCAGCGTGGAGGTGTGTGAGTGACGTTGAAATGAACGTGCCATTAAGACGCATTGTTGTTGTATTGTACTGTACGTGTACGGCGACACGCACGATGATGTACCATTCGACTCTGATGTTTGATAGCCGTGTCTGACTGATTGCGTACGACGCACGCACACCGATGTCGTCATTCAAGATGCACGCGTGTCCAGTGCAGTACAGTAAGCGCGACGACGGCGGCGGCGGCGGCGGTCGTTTGTTTGGCGAATGTCTGTACACGTGTTTGTCTGTGTCCATCCGGTATGTATTTGTTTGTTTGAAAGTGTTTTGTGTGTCGGTGACGTGGTCCGATCCGTCGCCCCCTGAGTAACTGTCGATCGGCGCGATAGACCGGCGTCACGCAACTGAACCGAAGTCGTGGGCACACCCGTCATACTGTTGTACACCGTCGCGCTGAGAACGGTAACGAAAGGTTGACTTTGATCGGTCGAATGTCTGGGCAGAACGTGAGGAATGAGGCAAGAGTGCAAGGAGGGGGGGCAAAAGAGAGAGGAAGGGAAAAAGGGGAGAAACGCATTCGTAGAGCAACGGAACGTTCCCGTGTCGGAGGCGTATTGGAGCCGCACTGAAATGCGTTTAACGGCGGCGCGGCTGCAAGTGTCTGCCGTGGTGAACGTTACCTTTGACGGCTGCATTGGGCTTTGCCCTTTGCTTTTGCTTTCGCTTTCGCTTTCCCGGATGTACGTAACGTTTGTTGATATGGTTCTGAGGAAGAGTGTATGACAGTGCCGTGCCGTCCATGTTCGTGTGCCCTCCCATTGTGTGTATGCTATTGTCTGTGTACTTGAATGATGTATGTAGGTGTTAGTGGACATGTTTTACCAGTGGGGGGAAATGGATCGTCGATAGTTGCCGTCACTCTGTCACGGTCGAGATGACGCACCCTCCGTACAGAAAGGTGTCGAGAAAGTGAGTGTGTGTGCGTGCGTGTGTGTGTGTGTGTGTGTGTGTGTGTGTGTGTGTGCGTGCGTCCGTGAATTGGCAGTGTTTGGAGGTGGGCGTGCCCTGCATGTGGCCCGGAAGGCTGTTCGTTAGGCGGTAGTGTTGTGTGGACAGGGGAGGGGCATGCGTAACGCTGCTGGCATGGCATTTCGGGAGATGGGAGGGGGCAAACGAGGAAACGAGGAGCGGCGGCCAAAGACGGGACGGGGAGGGGCGCGGTGTGGGTGGCTTGCGCCTGTGCTCGGCGTTGTGGTTTGTGCAAAAGAGGAGGAGAAAAACAATGTGAGTTGCCAGGGAGGGGAGCGGTGTTGTGTTGTGGTTGTCGTGGTGTAGCCGCAGACGCGGCTGTCAGTGAACGTGGCGAGACGGACGGATGCGCGGAGGGGCGGGGGCGGCGCATTTCGCCGGTGCCGTGCCGTGCCTGAAAGCCGCGTGGTCGCTGTGTTGTTGGTGGCGTGGGGGCGAGGAGAGTACCGTACGGGTGTGCTTGTGCGCCGGAAATGGCACACTGCGCCCGCCCGTCTTGGAGGCTGATGGCTGTGGTGTGGAAATGGGGCGCGGTGATGTTGAAGCAGTTGAAGAACAGAAAAGAAACCAAGAAAACGGAAGGCGTGATGCGGCGGTGGTGGTGAGAGCGGGAAAAACAAAACAAAAAAAAAACAACAAAAAAAAAAGAAGGAAAAACAACAAGAAAACAAAAAGTCTATCAATATTAAAATGTAAATGGAAATGGAAATGGACCCAGGTATAACCTCCCTGCACAAATAGCAGAGAGTCCGATGATAATAAAAATGTGCCAGAATGTTAACGTCCCTACAAAACAAACCCAACGATAATATTAATGAAAGAGTGAACCGTATGTAACATTGCAACAGACATAATGAAACCTGATAAATTGTATAAGGGCAGCAGCGTTGACCTTTGGCCCTGTATTCAGAATAAAAAGAGCCAAAGATCGTTACCCCAATGAAAAAGACACTGAAACACGTATGTAACATAGTAGCGATGGCGAGACATTGTAGCATCTGTGACCAGAGAGTTTGCGCTGGACTGCGCGAGTGTTGCGAGCGGTTCTCAGTCAGTCAGTCAGTCAGTCAGTCAGTAGTCGTTGCGAGTCCGTAGCTCTGTGTAGTTGAGGGCTGTACTCTGTCAGTAGTCGTCGCGTGCAGTACGCCAATAGTCGTCATGCAGAGCGGTCGGTCAGTAGTAGCAGCCGAGTGCGGTTGTGTGATGTAGGCGGTCGGCAACACTGGTCAAGATGGTGAATAAGGTATACTGTTAATTAATATAATCATTAGATAATGAAAAATTGTATTTATTGTAATTATTCTCCAACAAGTTCCCCAATAATAATTTTTATTTCAAAAGCATTTTTCAAACATTTAATTGTTTATTGAACTAAAGAGTTCGTTGCACTTCACATTTCATTCCACTTCTTTGAAGAAAAATGTCACTAAAATCACAAAAAAAGAGAATATTATTATTTGCAATGCAGTTCCTCCAAGCGCTGCGCAACAACCAGAGCAGAAATGTGACATCCATTTATTCGGAGGTAAGACTTTAATTCTGATTGTTTTGCACAGGGCCAAAGACCGATATTTCGGTTTAATTGAAGTTTCTTGTCACTGAACGGACTTTTTTAAATGTTGTGTGAAGACTTTATATTTGAGTCAGATTGCGAATTTCACATTTGTGTTGCCATTTTCAATACCTCTCATTGTGGGCGAGGTTACAATTAGCGCAATGTCCATTAGCATCCGTAAATAACATTGTCCATTATTTTAAATTTTGCTGGGAGGTTACAACACACACACAAAAAAAAAAAAAAAAAAAAATTGCATTTATATCCGCTCCTCAATTGTAGATACCCCTTACACAGCTGTGTGCAATGAATGAGTGCTGGCTGGTAATTAATTGCACTCCTTGGAGGGAAATGCCATAGGAAGTAGTCTTTAAAAAGTGAATGTTTTTCGTTAAGAGACAAAAGTTACTTTAGAAAAAAAGTAATAGTGGGGCTTTTGTTGTTGAACAAAATAAGTACAATGAACATACGTTATCAGATTTGCGCAATGCAGCGTCACACCACCGTTTGATTATAACACAATAGACTATACATCGTCCCGAACCGTGACCAGAGTCGCGAGACGAGCAGAGCACGCCGCCGACGCCCGCTCAGTACAACCGTCCACCCGCTACTACTGTCGACCGACTACTACCTCTCCCGACTCGCGCTACAATATATATATATAACAACTGTTCCTGGCGACCCGGTGCGTGCCACTACTGTCGTCTGGCGCGGTCCAAGCGCCGACTAGCAGCGATAAAGAACTCTCTGGTCAGACAGAGATGCTGTCATGCCTCGCCATCGCTCTGGTAATGAATACATACGTGTTGCAGCGTGCGTACCACCGGAACACGCAGTGGCGGAGCCAAAGACTGTGTTGTCGAGGTCGAGTGCGAGCGGGAAGAGAGGCAGCGTCGGCACGGAGATGCAAGCGAGCGCGAGACGCACGGGGGCTGCGGCGTGGCGCGTTTGCGGTCGGCGCCTTTGGTGGCAACGGCCGGGACAAGCAGCGGTGTATGGTGTGGTGCGGGGCGGACAGGGGCGGAGGCGGCGCGACGACGGCATGGGGGCGAAAACGGGACGGGGGACGGCGGATGTTGAGAGGCGTCACGCGCGGACAGGACACAGACACAGAGACACACAGATTGGAAAGGGAGGGTGCGCGGTAGTAGTTGGGAATGTGCGTACCGTGCGGGATGGGAGTGGGCGAGGAACACGGTCGTGGCCCCTGTTTTGGGTGCGTGTGATGACGTCGGTGTGTTGTGGGAAGGGAAGGTGCTGTGGCGGCGGCGCGTAATGGGCGTAGGCCGAAAAGAGAAAGGAACGTGGGCAGTGTGTTGGCAAGCGTCGGTTCGACTGCGACGTTGATGGGCAGGGCAGGGCAGGGCAGGGCAGGGCAAGGTTTAATGGTGGTAGGAGTAGGCGTGTGGGCGCAAAAAATCTGCCGCTGCAGGCGGTGCCGTAACCGCCATGGCGGGAAGGAGAGAGGGCCAAAGAAAGAAAGAAAGAAAGAAAGAAAGAAAGAAAGAAAGAAAGAAAGAAGAAAACAAAAAAAAAAAAAAAAAAAAGGAGGGGGGGGCGAAAGTGGAGAGGCGGTGGTGTGAGAAGGGCGGGGGCGGAAGGAAGGCAGGAAGGACAAGAGGCGAGGCGACGGCTTGCTTTGTGTATCGGTCGGTCTCTGGCTATGCTTCGTGTTCTGCAGCAGGGTCGGTGCGCGGCGTGGCTCGCGGCAGTGGGAACGCCTGGTGGCTGGACGGCCAGCAATGCGGTTGGATGGGCGGCCACAGCACCGCACCTGTGCCCGAGGAGGAGACGCTGGCGGCGGGCCCTGAGGTGAGGCCGGCTCGGCTGGGGCTGTGGATGTGTAGGTGTGCGCCGCTGCTGCAACAACGAGTAAAACGCGAGAAGAAGGGATGGCGGTAGAGAGAAGAAAAAACAAAAAAGGTCGTGTTGTGTTGATGCGCAGGCAGACGCGTACAGAGGGACGAGCCCGGTCTGCAGCAGGGTGTGGCCGTGCCGAGTGCAGAGCAGCGGCGGCTCGGTTCGGTTCGGCCCGGCCCGGCGGGCCGCGCTGTTGTCGCGGACGTGAGCGCCCCCTGGCGGGTGGCCGGAGGCGGCGCGGCGTGTTGGACGTGTGGCTGGTGGCAGTGCACAATTTGCGAGTGGCCGGCGGTGTGGTGTGGCGGTTGGCGCGTCGGGCGGCGGAGAGGTATGTGTTGCGGGCGCCCTTTGCTGCGCTGCGTCGTTGCGTGTGCCGTACAGGGCGGGCGCTTGTCGACTGTGTGGGCGGTGTGGCGAATTGGCGTGAAACGGCTGCCGAGAGGTGTGTGGTAGCGAGCCGGTCGGTGGTGTCAGTGCGAAGGGGAATGTGCGTGCGTGTTTGGCGGTTTCGGTGTGCTTTTTGCGGCGTGAGAGTGGGAATTAGTGGGGCCGGCTGTTGTGTTGGTTCCTTGTGTCTTGTGTCGCGTAGCTTGATGGCAACGTGGAAGGACGCCGGTTTCGTTTTCGTTTCGAGCCTTGCGTGTGGTTGTCGACGTTGACTGGTTGGCGTGTGCCGATGCACGTGCATGTGTGGGTCGCGAGTGCGTTTTTGGCTGGCTGTGTGTGTGTGTGTGTGTGTGTGTGTGTGTGTGTGTTTTGGGGGGGAAGGGGGAGGCGGTGGTGAAAGTGCAGTCGTCGGGTGGGGCTGGGGCTGGGGCTGTGCGTCGTGGCGGAAAGGTGGTAGGTTGCGGGAAGCGAGCCCGTCGTTGACGGTGTCGCGTGAGTTGTGAATCGAGTGGGGCGCGGGGCGCGGGACAGGAGCAGCGTGCCGCTGCGTCGTGGTCGTCAGCAGAGGCTGTGCGTGTGCTTGTCCTTTTTGTGGGCGGTTCGTGCGAGGCGTTTTTGTTTTGTGTTGCCCTAGTTGTTAGTTTATTTTGTTTGTGTTTGTTATTTTGAGACGACGACTGGTTGGTGGCGTGCGCGCGAAGTGGCGGTGTGCGCTTCCCGTGTCGTTTGTGTTGTTTTGTTTTTGTTTTGTTTTTGTGTGGTTTTTTTTTGCACTGGGCCCCGGGGGGTGGGTGCGTGTGTGTCGATTGCCGGCTGGCGAAAGGTGCGCCATCGGCGGGGTGGGTCGCCGGCACAAGTAGAGGCGGCGGCGTTGTTGCTGTTGTTGTGTGGTGTTTGTTTTGTTCGGCTGTGTCGGCGAGCTGTGTTGCGGTGCGTGTGAATGGTGGTGCAAAAGTGCTGGCGTTGGGGCTGCGGCTGCGACTGCGACGGCGGCGAGCCGCGGGCGCGCCATTGATAGTGGTGTTGTGAACAGCGGCTGTGTACGGTAGTGGTGTTGTTGTAGCACGACGTGCATCCGGGCCGGCGCGGAAAGCGCAGTTGCGGGCGGTTGCCCTTCGGTGCCAGCCATGTCGCGTGAGCGGCGGGTTGCTTCTGGTGTCGACACGTGGTGCTCTGGGTTGTTGTGTGGTGCCGTTTGGCCGGTGGGGGTGGTTCGCGTGTGTCTCGTTCGCGCTCGGTATCTGGTCGTGGTCGTGCTGCTCCCCCGTCTGTCGGCGGTTTTCGACGTCGTCTGTACGTTTTTTGTTCGTTTGCGGCGTGCCTGCCGACGTCGTCCCGTCGCGACCTTTCAACCGAAAGTGTGGCGCCCGAAGGTGAACGAACGTAACCCTGACCTCGGCGCTTTACGCTGAGCCGAGCGAACCGAACCGAACCTAACCTGTGGTGTGGCGAGGTGAGCTCAGCCTGTGAGCCCCTAACGTCTACGTACGGTAAGCTGTCCGGCTCACGCCTCACGTTTGAACGCTTTTTTAACCTACGTTTGACGCTTCTTAACCTAGCACTGACCCCTTAACCTAACGTGTAACCTAACCTAACCTAGCCTCTGACGCCTGACGTGTTTGAATGCTTAACCTAAGTTTGACGCTTAACCTAACCCAAGTCCCCTTAACCTAACCCACGCCCACCTAACCTAACCTAACCTAGACGTGTAAACGTAATGTGTAACGCGTAACGTGTAAGGTCGGCTGGCGTGTGTGCTTGACGGCAGATTGGGTTGGTCTGTAGATTCGGATTGCGGTTTGCCTCGGTCGAGGGGTTGGGTCGGAAGCGGCGAGGGGCGGCGGCGCCTGTTGCGCAGGCGGCGTCCGTTTGCGGCGGGCAATTGTTGAGAAACGGCTGTGAATGTTGGCGGGCGAGAGGAGGAGGACGGCGCGCGATGTGGCCCGACGGCTGCGGGCCGATCGGGAAACGGCGGGAGGGCGACGGAAGGCGATGGGGCGGCGGAGGCGCGTTTGCACGGCCGTCATCGCCGCACGCCTCGGCTTGTGTGGCTGTGGCGCCGGCCGCGCTGGCCGGGCTGCCGCGGCGACGGTGTGGGAGTTTTGCCGAAGGTTTGGCCATTGTGGCGGGTCGTCGGCTGGGGCTGTGGGGGCGGCATTTGGGCGGGGGCGGCGATTCTCGGCGGGCCGACCCAGGCTGTAGCGCGCGGTAGCTGCAGTTTGGCCGTGGTTTGCGGCGCTGCCGTGGCGACTGGTTGGCGACTGTGGTGTGGCTGTGTGTAGCCCCATCCTCGGTGGTTTGAAAGGCGCGGGCGGTTGTGGCGCAGGTTTGGGGCTGCTCCGCACAGGCTGTCGGACGTTGGGCGGTAGCAAGCGCGGGAGGCGCGGCGCGGCGGCGCGCAGAGTGGCGGCCGCTCTCTCGGCCGTCCGCGCCCGCCCGCGACACTGGCTGGGCCTTGTGATTCTCTGCATCGGTCTCCGAGCAGCCGAGCTGTGTGCACGCGCGGGAGGGTGCGCTGCGAACTTTTAAGTTTGAAGTGCTCCCACTGCGTGTTAAACAAGCAATAGTGTCCTGATAGGGCCGTCTTACTAGTGATAGGCGAGATCCACCGGGATAGCCGGATGGGCTAGGGATGTTTAGCATAGGGAATGAAGAGGCACCAGGGCCTCCTCCCCAGGCGGAAGTCCAACCAATGGACATCCCCCTGGGCGGGGTACGTCCGCGCGCCTCCAGGAAAGATTCGAACCGCAGGGCATACTCAGTTTCCGCGGACAGGGCTAGGGCTAGGTCTGAGTCTGTAAAACCCCACTCTTCCCGTCGAAATCCAGATTCGACGAGACAAGACCATCCACATACGTCACTGGAAGGCCACGACAACATGACACTTCCGGCCAGCGAGACACAGCTCGCCAAGTCCACCAGAAGCAGAGACGACAAGATGGCCGCCAAGCACCGGCAGGAGCTAGCGCGCCACAACATTACGGAAAACAATGTTCCATACAATTCAGACAGCGACGACGCTGCAACGAACACAGGCAATCCCAAGTTCTCAAGTGACGAGGAAATGGAATTCGACGATGGCCAGGGAGAATTCCAACGAGCCAGAAAAACTCTAAAAAGAAAAAACTCGTCAGAAACAGATGCGCCGAACAAGTTCACCGTCCCAACGGCGAACAGATACGACGCGCTGAACGACACCACCACCAACCTGGAGGCCGCTAATAACACAACAGCGGGCCCCCCACCTCAACAGCAGACCACAACCGCACCGGCGCAACGAGCGGTCCCAAAAAGACCACGCGTCCCGCCGATTACAATTGAATATCCAGGGCATTATCTAACCCTGAACAAAACCCTAAAGCAATACATGGAAGGCCCCATCAAAGCCATCCATAAAGGAAAATCTATCAAATACCATTTTGATTCGATAAAAGACCAACGCACAGCGCTGGAATTTTTCAACCACCACCGAATCGGAAACTTCACCCATCAACCGCAAGCCGACAGACAACTGAAAGTGGTCATAAAGGGCCTACCAAACACCGTCAAAGAGCAAGAAATAGAAGAAGAACTACAACTACACAACTTCGAAACGTCCAACATACACCAATACAAAAAGAGGGATGAAAACACGAAAGAGTTACGTCCAATGGATGTCTTCTGTGTAACACTAGAGAAAAAACCTGAAAACGAGGCAATATATAATACGAGATACCTACTTGACACCAAAATTACGGTAGAATCATACAAAAGCAAAGAAGGCCCCCCACAATGTAAAAAGTGCCAGGGGTTCTTCCACACAGCGAATTATTGCAACATGCCGACGCGCTGCGTCCGATGTGGTGGAGACCACAGAGCATTCCAGTGCCCATTACCGAAAGAGGGAACTCTTCACTGTGTAAACTGCAACAAAGATGGTCACCCAGCTTCATTCAGAGGCTGTGAAGAATACCAAAAGGCCATCGAAGCATACAATAAACAGCGACCGCAAAGACAAGCGCCTGAACCCAGACCAACAATTCGACCAACGGCAATGCCCACACCAGCAGAAGCCAGCCGATCAGGAAGAAGAAACTGGGCAACTCTGCCCCCACAAACAAACAACGCCACAGCCACTGCCAACAACAACGGCCTAGAAGCAATCCTCAGCTTTGTCAACAAGCTAAAAGCACTATGGGACAAAGTCCAATCCTCAAACATATTACAACAACTAACAACGCTCATGAACGACTTTACTCAGGCACCGGACATAATGTCCAAGATCACAACCGTCATTGGAGGAATGATGAGTATCTTCGGCACTTTCAATGGATTTTAGGCCACCAAAGAAGAAACACCTCCGATTCTGCAATTTCAATGCAAATGGAATTGCCAACAAAAGAGAACTACTCAACGAATTCATCGAAGAGCAGAAGATAGACGTCCTCTTCGTCACTGAAACCCACCTACAGCAAAACGCAAACCTAAACCTCCGAAACATGATATGTCACAGGACAGATAGAGTCAACAGGAGGGGAGGAGGCACTGCCATATACATCCGCCCGCACATCACCCATCACCCTGAGACCACGCCACCGATGCACTCACTTGAGGCCACAGTTGTGCAAATAGAAACGGCGCAAGGCAAAATAGCCCTGGTAGCTGCGTACCTCAGCCCCAGAGCAGAGCTCAATGAACAAGACCTCACGTGGATATTTGACAACCATGAACGGGTCCTCCTATGTGGAGACCTTAATGCCAAAAGTGAAGCCTGGAACTGCAGAAGGAGCAATGCAAGAGGTGACAGACTCCATGATCTACAAGGTCGCCTTAACGCAGCAACAACAGCCCCAAAGGACATCACATACATTCCTTTCAATAGCCTCCACCGGCCAGATGTACTCGACATCTGCATGACTAAAAACCTAGATCCGGAACTGAACCTACAAGTACGAAATACACTAACATCAGACCACCTTCCAGTAATAGGCCACATCGGTGACGCAATGGAACCCCCACGACCACGACAAACCATCAACATCGACTGGGCACAATATGAACGGTGGCTAAACAACAATGTCACGCCCACAGTAGCGCTAAACACAGAACAACAAATAGAAGAAGCCATCACCACCATCACAGACAAGATAACTACAGCCTACAAACGAGCGTCCAGCAAAACAACATTCCTAGAGGTCAAACACAACACACTTCCGCCACTAATTCAGGACCTAAAATACCTGAAAAACCAGGAACGCCGCAGATGGATCCGCACCAGAGACCCTCAAGCAAGGAGGGAAGTCAACAGGCTCACACGGGAAATCCACAAACGTGCAAAAGAGTGGAAGGCAGAGGTCTGGGAGGACAGGATGTCGACACTTCAACTGCGCCTGCGGGACGACTGGAAGCTCATAAAGAACCTACGAACACCAAAACAACGAAAACCGGCCCTCAAGGACGAAAACAACATAATTTTTGATGATCTCAGGCAGGCTGAACTATTTGCATCAACATACGAATCACAAAACAGAGTAGAGCAGAGAGCAGCACAACTACCTGATGAAGAAGAATTCAACAGAAGAATCCAAACAACAATTCAGCAAATAAGGGAAAATCCAATTAACGACACAGCAGAATTAGCAACCACAGGTGAAGTCCGCACGATTATACGGCGACTAAACAACAACTCTGCGCCTGGACCAGACAAGGTGTCCAACGAACAACTGAAACACCTACCGCGCAAACCGCTTGTACTACTCACCCGCATAATCAATGCATGCCTTCAAAAAAGTCACTTCCCCGACGTGTGGAAAGTGTGCAAAATCGTCCCCATCCCGAAGAAAGGCAAAGACCTCACAAAACCAGAAAACCACCGCCCCATAAGTCTGCTACCAACAATGTCGAAAGTGCTGGAACGGGTAATACTCCCGCGAATCAGGCAACCTCTCCTTGAAAACCACGTCATACGCAGGGAACAGTTTGCCTATCAGGAAACCCTGTCAGCGGAACTGCAACTCCTCAGGATCACAGAATACATTACGAAAAACATGAACCTCTCCAGATTCACGGCGGCAATCCTTCTGGACGTGGAGAAAGCCTACGACAAAGTATGGAGAGATAACCTCCTAGTGAAATTATACGAGGACACGGATCTCCCCCGCTGCTACCTCAAACTCATTGACGACTACCTGACAAATAGAAGATGCTTTGTGGCCATAAATGGAAAAAGGTCAGAAATAAAAACCCTCCACGAGGGCATCCCACAAGGGTCAGTCATCTCCCCCACACTGTTCACAGTGTATGTAAACGACATGCCAACAACCCAGGACACAGTACTGGCCCAGTTCGCCGATGACACGGCCCTACTGGCCAGCAACAGAAGGTTGGACACCACGATCCGGAAGCTGCAAGAACAAGTCGACCTAACTGAAACATGGGCGAGACTCAACCGGATAAAAATAAATGCATCAAAAACCGAGGCCATCCTATTTACCCGACGACGCCCGGAACTCCATGACCGATTAGAAATTAACGGAGAGCGAGTTCCGTGGAAACAAACAGTCCGCTATCTAGGTGTCACCCTAGACAGCAAAATGACCTTCAAGTGGCACCTGGAAGACAAGAGAATGAAAACCACAAAAGCCATCCATGCCCTCTATCCCATCTTGGCTAGCAAGGACATGCTACCAACAACGAAACTAAAAATATACAAGGCGATAGTACTACCGGCCATGCTATATGGATGTTCCTCCTGGGGCATCACATGCAGAACCAATCTCGCAAAGCTCCAGACGCTGCAAAACAGGTGCCTGAAATTGATATTGAAGGCCCCACCATGGACAAGTACCGACAGAATCCACAGGGAACTGGAGATGCCACGCATGGCCGAACTCGTAAAGGAGGCAACAACGAGACTAGTGGACAAGGTAAACAGACTCAGACCTGACCTTAACCAGTTAGAGGAGATCGCCACGTACGAACCGGCACCCTGGCACAAAATCAGGGTGCCATTGACCATCATTCGCAACTAAGAGACTAGGATAACTATTGTAGAATATAATGGAAACATCAAGAGAGCCAGACCGAGGTCTAGGTGGAAACAT
Source organism: Schistocerca americana (assembly GCF_021461395.2). Classification (NCBI taxonomy): domain Eukaryota; kingdom Metazoa; phylum Arthropoda; class Insecta; order Orthoptera; family Acrididae; genus Schistocerca; species Schistocerca americana. The sequence goes on along the minus strand of NW_025725645.1, from coordinate 341,707 downwards.
CAAGCAAGCGTAGGTAGTACATAGGTTAGAAACATCAAGTAAGGATAGTTAGTACATAGGTTAGAAACATCAAGAAAGTGTAGGTAGTAAATAGGCTAGAAACAGCAAGAAAATGTATTAGCACATAGGATAGAAACATCAACACGTTCTAGGTATGAAAACGCAAAAATTAGTCACTAAATTAGCATAGAAACATCAAGAATGTTAGGATAGACTATGAAACCACAAAAAAAAGGTATAAAAGAAGTAGGCCATGACCAGAGGAAGACCACTAACGAGGCCCTAAAGGACCAAATCAGTGCCCAAAGGGACCTCCAAAGATTCAAAAATGGTGCCCCTATTTATAAATAAATAGCGACCCCAACTAAGTAACCCTACCAGCACACAAGAGGGACCAATCGCCTCAGGCGATAGCACCCTTGCCTTCAACACAAAAAAAAAAAAAAAAAAAAAAAAAAAAAAAAAAAAAAAAAAAAAAAAAGTGATTCTCTGCTCTGCTGCTGTGCTGTGCTTGCGTGCCTGCCGTCCCGCTCGCTCTCGCTGTGTGTTACGCGCGTCGTCGAAATGGCAGATCAGGCGGCTACGAACGAGACTGCTGCGGCACCCGCCGCCACCGGCACTACGAAGAAGGCCAAGTCTGCGTCGTCTGCGAAGAAGCCGCGCGCCAAGCCTGCGCACCCGCGCACCTCTGAGATGGTGACGGCCGCCATCAAGAGTCTGAAGGAGCGCGGCGGGTCGTCGCTGCAGGCGATCAAGAAGTACATAGCCGCGCACTACAAGCTGGACGCGGAGAAGCTGGCGCCGTTTATCAAGAAGTACCTCAAGTCGGCCGTCGTGGCGGGCGAGCTGGTGCAGACGAAGGGGAAGGGCGCGTCCGGCTCGTTCAAGCTTGCCGGCGCCGGCGGCGGGGGGGCGGCCGAGGGCGGCAAGGCTCGTGCTGGCGGTGCCAAGAAGAAGCGCGCCGCTCCGGCCAGCAAGGAGAAGAAGGGCGCCCGTGCGGCCGGCGCAAAGAAGGCTGGTGGCGTGAAGGCGGCGACCGGTCGGAAGGCGGGCGCCGCCAAGAAGGCGTCTGCGGCGTCGGCCGCTCCCGCGGGTGCGAAGAAGGCGGCTGCGGCCAAGCCGGCCAAGGCCAAGTCGCCGTCGAAGGCGAAGAAGGCCGCCAAGGTTCCGACGAAGAAGCCGAAGGCGCCGCGCCCGAAGAAGGCGACGACGCCGTCTAAGGCGAAGGCTTCGCCCAAGAAGAAGAAGTAGAGTAGAGGAGAAAGAGATGGGAAAGGAAGGGTTTGGCGCTTGACTCCGTCGTCCCCACCCCCCGTCGTCGTCTAGTGGCGCGCAAGAGACGCGCGGCCCAAAACGGCCCTTCTCAGGGCCATCAAAGCACGTCGGGGAAGGTTTTGATTGTCGTGTTGCGTTTGGTGTGGGTGTCTGTCTGTATGCCCGTGGGGATGCTGTTTGCGTGCCGTGGTGGTTGGATTGCGGGGGTCGGTGGCGGGTGTGGGCGGCGGTAGCGGTAAGCGGTGTTGTTGTTGTCGTGGTTGATTGTCGCCGTGTTTGTGGCGGCGGCCGACGGTTGGTTTTCTGTCACGTTGTTTTGTTTGAATACGTTGGTTGGCTTGCCTGCGTTCGTTCTTCTCGGATGTCTGTCTTGTCGAGTCGTGTCTGGTCTTTGTTTTGTTCCTTTGTGTGTGTTATGTTTTGCAACGGGGGGCACGTTGAGAGATGTGGAAGGAGTCGGTGGCGTGTAGAGCGAGCGAGCGCGCCTGCCTGGCCGTTGGCCGTCGGAGTGGAGTGCGGGTTTTTTTTGTTTTCGAAACGAAAGCGGCGGCCGGCCAGCCACCCGTGCGGTGTGACGTCGGCCGTTGGGTATTGTGCGCTTGGAGCGCCGGGGAGGGATGATGTGTGATTGTTGCGCGCTGCTAGCAGGCAGGCAGAGTGAGCGGGTGTGGCGGACGGACGGGAAGTGGCGGTGTTTGTTTTTGGGTTGCGGGGCGAGAGGCAGGCGACCGACAAAGTTTGCTCGCGACGGAGAGATGTTAGTGGCCCTGAAAAGGGCCGTTTTTGTTTGTGCGGTGCGGTGCCGCGGCGCGGTTTAGGCGCGCTCGCCGCGGATGCGGCGCGCGAGCTGGATGTCCTTGGGCATGATGGTGACGCGCTTGGCGTGGATTGCGCACAGGTTGGTGTCTTCGAAGAGGCCGACGAGGTAGGCCTCGCTGGCCTCCTGCAGGGCCATGACTGCGGAGCTCTGGAAGCGCAGGTCGGTCTTGAAGTCCTGGGCGATCTCGCGCACTAGGCGCTGGAATGGCAGCTTGCGGATGAGCAGCTCTGTGCTCTTCTGGTAGCGCCTGATTTCTCGCAGGGCGACGGTGCCCGGCCTGTAGCGGTGGGGCTTCTTGACGCCTCCGGTGGCGGGCGCGCTCTTCCTCGCCGCCTTGGTGGCGAGCTGTTTGCGCGGCGCCTTTCCGCCGGTGGACTTGCGGGCCGTTTGCTTTGTGCGGGCCATAGCGGTAGCGGTAGCGGTAGCGGAGCGGCGTGCGTGGAGGTTAGGTGCGGCGCGGCGTCCGGTGCTGCCTTGACAACGGGCCCGCGCGCCTCCGTGCTGCGCTTATATGCCCTCGGTTGCGCGTGGTGGGGGGAGGGCGGGCCAGAGTCTATATAGGGGGGCGGCGGGCGCGCTGGGCGCAGACCGTAGCCGACTCGCCAGCCGCTGCAGCTGCTGTTTGTGCACGTTTTGCTTTGCCCGAGGAAGGAAGGATGACAGGCCGCGGCAAGGGAGGAAAGGGGCTCGGCAAGGGTGGCGCCAAGCGGCACCGCAAGGTGTTGCGCGACAACATCCAGGGCATCACGAAGCCCGCCATCCGCCGCCTGGCTCGCAGGGGCGGCGTGAAGCGCATCTCTGGTCTGATCTACGAGGAGACCCGCGGGGTGCTGAAGGTGTTCCTGGAGAACGTGATCCGCGACGCGGTGACGTACACTGAGCACGCCAAGCGCAAGACTGTGACGGCCATGGACGTGGTGTACGCCCTGAAGAGGCAGGGGCGCACCCTGTACGGTTTCGGCGGTTAGGCTGCGTCGCAGCGGGCGCTGGCCTTCCCGCGGCCGTGCTTGTGGGTGGGAGAGACTAGAAAACGGCCCTTTTCAGGGCCACCACACTGTTCGGAAGTTGAAAAGTGCGAAAGAGTCTGTGTTGTTGCTGCGTGTGTGCGCTGTGTTGTTTGTTTGTTTGTTTCTCTCTGTCTTTGTTTCTTTCTTTCCGTTTGAGCGACGTGATGTGACTGGGAGGGGAGAAGGAAAGGAAACGTGTCATGTGGCTGGCTGTGTGTGGAGCTGCTTCGTTTGTGTGTCTTTGTATCGATCGCGACGGAGATGGCGGGCTGTGTGTTGTTGTGCGAGAGGCGGTGATTATTTGCTTGCGTGGTTTGGCTCTGTGTGTTTGTTTGCGGCGGCGTTGGGGTTTCCGAGGCAAGGCGTGTGGGCATAGGCGGCCGGATCAGCTGTTTCGTTCGTGTCGACGGCCGTTGCGCGCGGGAGTGGAGGGCGGTGTGTCGACACGCCTCCCTTTAACAATGGTCATTATTGCTGCCGTTGTCGGTTTGGAAGGCGACTGCGACCGTGCAAAATGTGTGTGTGTGTGTTGGGCCACACGGGCTGTGTGGACGACAAGATGGCGGACGTGCGCCGGCGGCGGCTGTGCTGTGACAGTGCAAAGTTAAAAAACAAAACAAGGTGCGGCGAGGACGACTGAAATTTTGCTTTGGACGTAGGTTTGTGTGGTGGCCCTGAAAAGGGCCGATTGTTGTGGGCCGAGCCGGCAAAGCGCGTTGCGTGCAGGGGAGCACGCGGCGCTGCGATTGCCTGGCCTCCTTTAGGCCTTCTTCTCGGTCTTCTTTGGCAGCAGGACGGCCTGGATGTTGGGCAGGACACCACCCTGTGCGATGGTGACGCCCGACAGGAGCTTGTTGAGCTCCTCGTCGTTGCGGATGGCAAGCTGCAGGTGGCGCGGGATGATGCGCGTCTTCTTGTTGTCGCGGGCCGCGTTTCCGGCCAGCTCGAGCACCTCAGCCGCGAGGTACTCCATGACGGCGGCGAGGTAGACGGGCGCCCCGGCGCCGACGCGCTCTGCGTAGTTTCCCTTGCGCAGGAGGCGGTGGATTCTGCCGACCGGGAACTGGAGCCCAGCCCTGCTTGAGCGGGACTTTGACTTGCCCTTGACTTTGCCTCCCTTTCCGCGTCCGGACATGGCGATGGGCTAGCGACGGTGCACACGAAACGGCAACGAAAACGACCGGTGCGAGCGGCAGCGAGTCGAGCAGCGGAGTGCGTGCCGGCGCGCGCGCGCGGCCTCCTTTCGTCTGGACTGGGTGTGGAACATCCCAGGCTATCGTGAACGTAGGGTTTACCTAGAGGCATTTCCTACCAAGGCTGCAGGGTGTGGTAGGCGGTGGTCAGCGCGTATGATATCTGGAAATCGCTGAGAGGAAGAAGTGGTGGTGAGTCTTCTGGGCTGACCTGATTATTCGATCAGGGCAACGGGCCGCCTGTAGTGGTCGTGATGGTCATTATGTCGTCCTAACCTCCGGACGAGGGGATTGTCTGAAGTGCGGGTGGCAGTATAAAACCGGCGCGCTGCGTCTTTAAATCTCTCCCGGACGAGGGGTTCCTCAGCCGCCTGATGGAGGGGGCGATGAGGGAAATCACGCGGCACATGGTAAACTCGGCGCAAGAGCTTGTTTTGTAGTTGCTGGAGCCTCTGAATATGGGAGGGGGCAGCATTGCCCCAGACTTCACAGGCATAGTCCATAACCGGACGAATGCACGTGCGATAGATATGCAGTCCGTTGGCGACAGGGAGCGAGGAAGTTTCGTTGAGCATGGGGTACAATGCCCCAGCCCTCTGAGATGTCTTCCGGTGTACAGCGGTGACGTGAGGCTTCCATGTCAGGGTGCGATCGAGAATGACCCCGAGGTAGGTAGCAGTCGTGGTCCAGGTGATGGCCTGATTACAAAGCACCAGGGGCGGCACGTCAGGTGGGAGACGGCGAGTGAGGAGCATCGCCTGAGATTTGGTGGCGTTGAAGCCGATCCGCCAGTCGGCGGCCCAGCGCTCGAGGTCCTGCAGAGCAGCTTGCAGACGTCGGAGGACGGCGTCGATGTTGCGATGGCGCGAGAAGAGGGCCGTGTCATCAGCATAGATGGCACGACCAACCCTCGGGGAAATCGGCAGGTCAGAGGTGTAGACAGCATACAATATCGGGCCCAGAACGCTCCCTTGTGGCACTCCAGCAAGGACCGGGCGAACAGAGGAAGTCGTGCTGCCAACTCGGACGACAAATGTACGGCCCTCAAGGTAGTTGCCAAGTAGGCGGACGAAGCACGAAGGGATGCCGAGATGGAACAACTTGAAGAGCAGGCCGTGGTGCCAGACGGTGTCAAAGGCCTTGGACACATCAAGCAAGACAAGGCCGCAAAACTCCCGATTGTTGAACGCCAGCGTCGCCTCCTCGACGACGCGGAGCAACTGTTGAGTGGTGGAGTGGTGCTGGCGGAAGCCAAACTGTTCCCGAGGAATGATGTTGTCCTGGTGAAGCAGCCGGCCGAACCTAGAGAGGAGGATCCTCTCGAAAACTTTACTCAGCGTCGGGAGGAGACTGATGGGGCGATAATGCTCCGGTACTGTCCTGTTTTTGCCCGGCTTCGGGACCGCCACAACGACAGCCTTCTTCCAAGCTTCTGGGTACTGCAGTTGGTGAAAGATGGCGTTAAAGAGAGCGACCACATACAGGATGGCAATCCTGGGCAGCATGCGGAGGACTCTCCCGTCAACGTTGTCGTGCCCCGGGGCCTTCGTCTGGGGAAGTCGGCGAAGATGGTCAGTGACCTCCCTTTCCGATGTTGGGACAATGGTGGCGTCACCGTGATCGCCGTGGAGGAAGGCAGCAAGTCTGGTTTCAACTGTGCGGACGTTCTCGTTGTCGACCGGCGCCGCAAGGGGCCGGAAGTTGGCCTCAAAAGTCGTCGCCAGGGCCTCGGCTTTAGCGGCGGGCGTGTAAGCAGGTCCATCGGTAGTTGTGAGCGGCGGCATGTGTGGGCGGTGCCGTGTGAGGGAACGGACCAACTCCCACGTGTCGGCCCCAGGATCAACTGAGGCAAGCTTCTCCTCCCACCGGCGGATACGGTGAGCAGCAAGGGCAGCCTTGATGACGCGGCGGAGATGATTGATACGCCGCTTCAGCACGGGCTGGCGTGTTTCATGCCAAACTCTGTTGAGACGGTTTCGTTCTCGGATAAGGTCCCGTAAGTCTGCAGGGAGTGCTGGAGCTGCCACTGAAGAAACCCGTGGAGGCGTAGTGGAGTCAGCAACAGCCGTGGTGAGAGCCGCAGTCAGCGTGTTAAGAGCAGCATTGACATCCGTGTCCAGTGGAGGTGGCTCATCCGGGAGGCGTTGCAGAACAAGCTGCCTGAAGCGCGGCCAGTCGGTCTTCCGGGTGTCGAGCTTCGCCGCTGGTGGAAGCGGAGTGACATGTAGTCGAAAGAGCACCGGCAAGTGGTCGGAGCTCAAGGCGTGGAGAACGTCGGGGGTGACGAACCAGTCGACACCCTTGACGAGACAAATGTCCAAAACGTCGGGAGCAGAGCCGTTCGAAGGGTAGTGCGTCGGCTCAGCAGGTCCATACACAGAAGCTCGTGCCCTCTCAGCAGCATGATAGAGCCGCCTCCCACTGACGTTCAGCGTCCGAGAATTCCAGAGCTGGTGCTTGGCATTCAGGTCTCCAGCGAGGAAGAGCTTGACCCCAGCACGAAGGAGAGCGTCGGCATCATGGACGGTGAGGTGGCCTCGTGGCGGCCGGTACACGGAGAGAAAGATGACCGTTCCAAGGGACGTCTCCACTGCAACGGCCGTGGCTTCACAGGAGTCCAACCTCGGCAGAGGGACACGATAGTGCCGGAGTGTCCGCTTGACATAGATGGCTGTCCCACCGCCAGCCGTCAGCCTGTCGTCGCGATAGCAGACGTAATTCGGGGCGTTCGCTCGAAGTCCAGGTTTGAGGTGTGTCTCGGTGAGGAGACACACATCCACGCTGTAATCCTGGAGGAACTGCCGGAATTCGAGAAGCGCTGGGAAGAGGCCATTCGCGTTCCACGTTACAGCCGTGAAGGTCTGGTGGCGCCTAAGGTTGTGAGCCATGGCCAGCGGATGCGATCGCCGTGGCAGTGGGGAAACTTCGGAGGGCTGCATGGACTGCAGCAGTGATGGCGGTCGGCAGCTGGGCCAGAGCGGCAGAGACAGCCACGAGGGTGGCCTGGACTTCTTGCAAGACCGCGATGAAATCAGCAGCTGCAGCAGGTGGGGCAGGCCCGTCTTCAGAGCGTCGCAGAGGCTGGACAGCAGGGGCAGGAGGAGGCGTCGTCCGGCCCTGGAGGACGTCGGCGTAGCAAAGGTCCGCCCGAGCAGCAAGCAGGCGCCGCTGGGCGGGTTGTCGCTGAGGAGTAGCAGGTGGAGCAGGTGGTGGCGCAGCTCGGCGCCGCTGCTGTTGACCATCGGAGCGGGACGTCTGCCGCAAGGGAGGTAGTCCACGCTGGCGGCGGCTGGCTGCCTTGTGGACAGCGCAACCGCGGTAGCTCGCAGGATGAGCCCGCTTGCACAGGGCACAGGTGGCTGGTTCGTCCCGGGACCGGGTACACTGCTGGCTGAGGTGACCCTCGCCACACTTGACACATCGGGGCCTCATGCGACAGAGGCGGGAAGTGTGGCCCGGCTCCTGACAATTGTAGCATTGGACGAGGCCCTTCTGTGCGCGTAACTTCTCGACGGTCACCGAGAGGTCATAAAACCTGGTGACTTGGTAGATTTGCCTGTTATCAGGCGTATCAGGCAACACGATCTCCATCAAAGGGATGGGGCGCTGGGTACCAGGCATCTTCATCCGGGTGACTGCAGTGGGCGCGAAACCCATAGTGATGAGGCCGTCCTTAAAGGCGTCCGCCTTCATCTTCAGCGGTATGCCTCGCATGGCAACCTTGAGAACTTTGGGTCGGACAGTGGGGAAGGTGTAGTTTGGGATCCCACGTGCACCAACCATGTCCATGACAGCCACGTAATCTTCAGTAGTGGCGACTGTCAGCTTCAGACGGTCTTCGCCGCAGTGTTTGGCGGTAAAAGCGTTCTTGAGGTTGGCCTGGAGCCAGTCCCGAAGCGTCAGATAATCGTCAGGGTAGTCGATAACAATCGGCGGCAGCTTAGGGCCGGAGCGATGTGTAGCATCGTCGGCGGCCGCCGGTGGAGGCTCGTCAGGATCTTCAGAGTCGGCGCCATCCTGTAGGGCGTCGTACTGATTGGCAGTAGGCACAGGGTCAACGGCCGGGCGCCGTCGTGGAGCCGCCCTCTTCTTAGGTGGCGGTTTCTTGAATCCAGCGTCACTCGTACCAGAAGTGTGTGGATCGTCACTGGCGGACGTGACAGCCGATCGCTTGCGCTGAAGCACCCTCTGCGGGGCGCCGGCAGCGCAGTCCTCACGGGGAGGGTCGGTAGAGTAGTCCATCTCATCGTCCTGGTCGCGCGTAGTCGTCATATACTCTTGGTCCTCCTGGGGTTGCCGGGTCGTCATAAGTGGAGCGTCCGATGGGGCCGCCGACGGCGCAGGCGCCGCCGGACGGCGATCAGACAGCTCCGGCGCGGCGGCGGCAGCTGCCGCAACCGCGCGCGCGTCACAAACGTCTTGCTCACTCGCCATCTCGAACACGAGTCGCGTGAGTCCGTGAGTACGTGCCGGCGCAGCCGGGGTGGGGGTGCTTTATGGGCTCGGGTGCGGCGGCCGGTTGCGCGCGCGCCCCATTGGTCGGCGGCCGCAACAGGGCGAGCTGGTAAAGGTGCGGCGGCGGCTGGCGGCGGGTGCCACTGTGTGGGGAGACGCTGACTAGAGCGGAGCGCTTGCTACTGGTGTTGCTGCTGCCGTACGTTGGTTCGAGATGCCGCCCAAGACTAGCGGGAAGGCCGCCAAGAAGGCTGGCAAGGCGCAGAAGAACATTTCGAAGGGCGACAAGAAGAAGAAGCGCAAGAGGAAGGAGAGCTATGCCATCTACATCTACAAGGTGCTGAAGCAGGTGCACCCTGACACGGGCATCTCGTCGAAGGCGATGAGCATCATGAACAGCTTCGTGAACGACATTTTCGAGCGCATTGCGGCCGAGGCTTCTCGCCTGGCGCACTACAACAAGCGCTCGACCATCACGTCCCGCGAGATCCAGACCGCTGTGCGGCTGTTGCTGCCTGGCGAGCTGGCCAAGCACGCCGTGAGCGAGGGCACGAAGGCGGTGACCAAGTACACGAGCTCCAAGTAAGGAGGTGGCTCTGGAATGGAAGGAAGGAAGGAAGGATGGAGAAGGCTCCTCCGTTGCGAGAGCGGCAAAACGGCCCTTTTCAGGGCCACCAACGTGCCTTTTGCGGGAAGGGCGGAATTGTTGTTGTTGTTGTTTGTGTGGACGGCTGTGATGTATGTGTTTCCTTTTTTTTTTTTTGTGGGTGGGGGGGGCGCGTCAAAGCGTGTTGCGCGGGGTACGGCCACGAGGTTGGTCGCCGTGGCGTGGAATGGTGGCACGCCTCGTTGGCGTGGTTTTTGACCCATTGGTGTTGTTGGTGTGTGTGTGTGTGTGTGTGTGTGTGTGTGTGTTACCCGTCTGCGAGGGGGGACAGTGCGATCGGCGACTTTTGTGTCACCGTAACGACGGCCGTTTGCGGGTTTGTTTTTTTTTTTTGCACATCATACATGGCGAGGGTGAAATGTGAAATGTTTTTGTTTGGTTTTTTTTTTTTTTTTTTTTGCCGCCCACTATTCCCTTTGCTGTACGCCGAGTTCGACAATGGTGCGACGTAACTGCAGCGTGGAGGTGTGTGAGTGACGTTGAAATGAACGTGCCATTAAGACGCATTGTTGTTGTATTGTACTGTACGTGTACGGCGACACGCACGATGATGTACCATTCGACTCTGATGTTTGATAGCCGTGTCTGACTGATTGCGTACGACGCACGCACACCGATGTCGTCATTCAAGATGCACGCGTGTCCAGTGCAGTACAGTAAGCGCGACGACGGCGGCGGCGGCGGCGGTCGTTTGTTTGGCGAATGTCTGTACACGTGTTTGTCTGTGTCCATCCGGTATGTATTTGTTTGTTTGAAAGTGTTTTGTGTGTCGGTGACGTGGTCCGATCCGTCGCCCCCTGAGTAACTGTCGATCGGCGCGATAGACCGGCGTCACGCAACTGAACCGAAGTCGTGGGCACACCCGTCATACTGTTGTACACCGTCGCGCTGAGAACGGTAACGAAAGGTTGACTTTGATCGGTCGAATGTCTGGGCAGAACGTGAGGAATGAGGCAAGAGTGCAAGGAGGGGGGGCAAAAGAGAGAGGAAGGGAAAAAGGGGAGAAACGCATTCGTAGAGCAACGGAACGTTCCCGTGTCGGAGGCGTATTGGAGCCGCACTGAAATGCGTTTAACGGCGGCGCGGCTGCAAGTGTCTGCCGTGGTGAACGTTACCTTTGACGGCTGCATTGGGCTTTGCCCTTTGCTTTTGCTTTCGCTTTCGCTTTCCCGGATGTACGTAACGTTTGTTGATATGGTTCTGAGGAAGAGTGTATGACAGTGCCGTGCCGTCCATGTTCGTGTGCCCTCCCATTGTGTGTATGCTATTGTCTGTGTACTTGAATGATGTATGTAGGTGTTAGTGGACATGTTTTACCAGTGGGGGGAAATGGATCGTCGATAGTTGCCGTCACTCTGTCACGGTCGAGATGACGCACCCTCCGTACAGAAAGGTGTCGAGAAAGTGAGTGTGTGTGCGTGCGTGTGTGTGTGTGTGTGTGTGTGTGTGTGTGTGTGTGTGCGTGCGTCCGTGAATTGGCAGTGTTTGGAGGTGGGCGTGCCCTGCATGTGGCCCGGAAGGCTGTTCGTTAGGCGGTAGTGTTGTGTGGACAGGGGAGGGGCATGCGTAACGCTGCTGGCATGGCATTTCGGGAGATGGGAGGGGGCAAACGAGGAAACGAGGAGCGGCGGCCAAAGACGGGACGGGGAGGGGCGCGGTGTGGGTGGCTTGCGCCTGTGCTCGGCGTTGTGGTTTGTGCAAAAGAGGAGGAGAAAAACAATGTGAGTTGCCAGGGAGGGGAGCGGTGTTGTGTTGTGGTTGTCGTGGTGTAGCCGCAGACGCGGCTGTCAGTGAACGTGGCGAGACGGACGGATGCGCGGAGGGGCGGGGGCGGCGCATTTCGCCGGTGCCGTGCCGTGCCTGAAAGCCGCGTGGTCGCTGTGTTGTTGGTGGCGTGGGGGCGAGGAGAGTACCGTACGGGTGTGCTTGTGCGCCGGAAATGGCACACTGCGCCCGCCCGTCTTGGAGGCTGATGGCTGTGGTGTGGAAATGGGGCGCGGTGATGTTGAAGCAGTTGAAGAACAGAAAAGAAACCAAGAAAACGGAAGGCGTGATGCGGCGGTGGTGGTGAGAGCGGGAAAAACAAAACAAAAAAAAAACAACAAAAAAAAAAGAAGGAAAAACAACAAGAAAACAAAAAGTCTATCAATATTAAAATGTAAATGGAAATGGAAATGGACCCAGGTATAACCTCCCTGCACAAATAGCAGAGAGTCCGATGATAATAAAAATGTGCCAGAATGTTAACGTCCCTACAAAACAAACCCAACGATAATATTAATGAAAGAGTGAACCGTATGTAACATTGCAACAGACATAATGAAACCTGATAAATTGTATAAGGGCAGCAGCGTTGACCTTTGGCCCTGTATTCAGAATAAAAAGAGCCAAAGATCGTTACCCCAATGAAAAAGACACTGAAACACGTATGTAACATAGTAGCGATGGCGAGACATTGTAGCATCTGTGACCAGAGAGTTTGCGCTGGACTGCGCGAGTGTTGCGAGCGGTTCTCAGTCAGTCAGTCAGTCAGTCAGTCAGTAGTCGTTGCGAGTCCGTAGCTCTGTGTAGTTGAGGGCTGTACTCTGTCAGTAGTCGTCGCGTGCAGTACGCCAATAGTCGTCATGCAGAGCGGTCGGTCAGTAGTAGCAGCCGAGTGCGGTTGTGTGATGTAGGCGGTCGGCAACACTGGTCAAGATGGTGAATAAGGTATACTGTTAATTAATATAATCATTAGATAATGAAAAATTGTATTTATTGTAATTATTCTCCAACAAGTTCCCCAATAATAATTTTTATTTCAAAAGCATTTTTCAAACATTTAATTGTTTATTGAACTAAAGAGTTCGTTGCACTTCACATTTCATTCCACTTCTTTGAAGAAAAATGTCACTAAAATCACAAAAAAAGAGAATATTATTATTTGCAATGCAGTTCCTCCAAGCGCTGCGCAACAACCAGAGCAGAAATGTGACATCCATTTATTCGGAGGTAAGACTTTAATTCTGATTGTTTTGCACAGGGCCAAAGACCGATATTTCGGTTTAATTGAAGTTTCTTGTCACTGAACGGACTTTTTTAAATGTTGTGTGAAGACTTTATATTTGAGTCAGATTGCGAATTTCACATTTGTGTTGCCATTTTCAATACCTCTCATTGTGGGCGAGGTTACAATTAGCGCAATGTCCATTAGCATCCGTAAATAACATTGTCCATTATTTTAAATTTTGCTGGGAGGTTACAACACACACACAAAAAAAAAAAAAAAAAAAATTGCATTTATATCCGCTCCTCAATTGTAGATACCCCTTACACAGCTGTGTGCAATGAATGAGTGCTGGCTGGTAATTAATTGCACTCCTTGGAGGGAAATGCCATAGGAAGTAGTCTTTAAAAAGTGAATGTTTTTCGTTAAGAGACAAAAGTTACTTTAGAAAAAAAGTAATAGTGGGGCTTTTGTTGTTGAACAAAATAAGTACAATGAACATACGTTATCAGATTTGCGCAATGCAGCGTCACACCACCGTTTGATTATAACACAATAGACTATACATCGTCCCGAACCGTGACCAGAGTCGCGAGACGAGCAGAGCACGCCGCCGACGCCCGCTCAGTACAACCGTCCACCCGCTACTACTGTCGACCGACTACTACCTCTCCCGACTCGCGCTACAATATATATATATAACAACTGTTCCTGGCGACCCGGTGCGTGCCACTACTGTCGTCTGGCGCGGTCCAAGCGCCGACTAGCAGCGATAAAGAACTCTCTGGTCAGACAGAGATGCTGTCATGCCTCGCCATCGCTCTGGTAATGAATACATACGTGTTGCAGCGTGCGTACCACCGGAACACGCAGTGGCGGAGCCAAAGACTGTGTTGTCGAGGTCGAGTGCGAGCGGGAAGAGAGGCAGCGTCGGCACGGAGATGCAAGCGAGCGCGAGACGCACGGGGGCTGCGGCGTGGCGCGTTTGCGGTCGGCGCCTTTGGTGGCAACGGCCGGGACAAGCAGCGGTGTATGGTGTGGTGCGGGGCGGACAGGGGCGGAGGCGGCGCGACGACGGCATGGGGGCGAAAACGGGACGGGGGACGGCGGATGTTGAGAGGCGTCACGCGCGGACAGGACACAGACACAGAGACACACAGATTGGAAAGGGAGGGTGCGCGGTAGTAGTTGGGAATGTGCGTACCGTGCGGGATGGGAGTGGGCGAGGAACACGGTCGTGGCCCCTGTTTTGGGTGCGTGTGATGACGTCGGTGTGTTGTGGGAAGGGAAGGTGCTGTGGCGGCGGCGCGTAATGGGCGTAGGCCGAAAAGAGAAAGGAACGTGGGCAGTGTGTTGGCAAGCGTCGGTTCGACTGCGACGTTGATGGGCAGGGCAGGGCAGGGCAGGGCAGGGCAAGGTTTAATGGTGGTAGGAGTAGGCGTGTGGGCGCAAAAAATCTGCCGCTGCAGGCGGTGCCGTAACCGCCATGGCGGGAAGGAGAGAGGGCCAAAGAAAGAAAGAAAGAAAGAAAGAAAGAAAGAAAGAAGAAAACAAAAAAAAAAAAAAAAAAAAGGAGGGGGGGGCGAAAGTGGAGAGGCGGTGGTGTGAGAAGGGCGGGGGCGGAAGGAAGGCAGGAAGGACAAGAGGCGAGGCGACGGCTTGCTTTGTGTATCGGTCGGTCTCTGGCTATGCTTCGTGTTCTGCAGCAGGGTCGGTGCGCGGCGTGGCTCGCGGCAGTGGGAACGCCTGGTGGCTGGACGGCCAGCAATGCGGTTGGATGGGCGGCCACAGCACCGCACCTGTGCCCGAGGAGGAGACGCTGGCGGCGGGCCCTGAGGTGAGGCCGGCTCGGCTGGGGCTGTGGATGTGTAGGTGTGCGCCGCTGCTGCAACAACGAGTAAAACGCGAGAAGAAGGGATGGCGGTAGAGAGAAGAAAAAACAAAAAAGGTCGTGTTGTGTTGATGCGCAGGCAGACGCGTACAGAGGGACGAGCCCGGTCTGCAGCAGGGTGTGGCCGTGCCGAGTGCAGAGCAGCGGCGGCTCGGTTCGGTTCGGCCCGGCCCGGCGGGCCGCGCTGTTGTCGCGGACGTGAGCGCCCCCTGGCGGGTGGCCGGAGGCGGCGCGGCGTGTTGGACGTGTGGCTGGTGGCAGTGCACAATTTGCGAGTGGCCGGCGGTGTGGTGTGGCGGTTGGCGCGTCGGGCGGCGGAGAGGTATGTGTTGCGGGCGCCCTTTGCTGCGCTGCGTCGTTGCGTGTGCCGTACAGGGCGGGCGCTTGTCGACTGTGTGGGCGGTGTGGCGAATTGGCGTGAAACGGCTGCCGAGAGGTGTGTGGTAGCGAGCCGGTCGGTGGTGTCAGTGCGAAGGGGAATGTGCGTGCGTGTTTGGCGGTTTCGGTGTGCTTTTTGCGGCGTGAGAGTGGGAATTAGTGGGGCCGGCTGTTGTGTTGGTTCCTTGTGTCTTGTGTCGCGTAGCTTGATGGCAACGTGGAAGGACGCCGGTTTCGTTTTCGTTTCGAGCCTTGCGTGTGGTTGTCGACGTTGACTGGTTGGCGTGTGCCGATGCACGTGCATGTGTGGGTCGCGAGTGCGTTTTTGGCTGGCTGTGTGTGTGTGTGTGTGTGTGTGTGTGTGTGTGTGTTTTGGGGGGGAAGGGGGAGGCGGTGGTGAAAGTGCAGTCGTCGGGTGGGGCTGGGGCTGGGGCTGTGCGTCGTGGCGGAAAGGTGGTAGGTTGCGGGAAGCGAGCCCGTCGTTGACGGTGTCGCGTGAGTTGTGAATCGAGTGGGGCGCGGGGCGCGGGACAGGAGCAGCGTGCCGCTGCGTCGTGGTCGTCAGCAGAGGCTGTGCGTGTGCTTGTCCTTTTTGTGGGCGGTTCGTGCGAGGCGTTTTTGTTTTGTGTTGCCCTAGTTGTTAGTTTATTTTGTTTGTGTTTGTTATTTTGAGACGACGACTGGTTGGTGGCGTGCGCGCGAAGTGGCGGTGTGCGCTTCCCGTGTCGTTTGTGTTGTTTTGTTTTTGTTTTGTTTTTGTGTGGTTTTTTTTTGCACTGGGCCCCGGGGGGTGGGTGCGTGTGTGTCGATTGCCGGCTGGCGAAAGGTGCGCCATCGGCGGGGTGGGTCGCCGGCACAAGTAGAGGCGGCGGCGTTGTTGCTGTTGTTGTGTGGTGTTTGTTTTGTTCGGCTGTGTCGGCGAGCTGTGTTGCGGTGCGTGTGAATGGTGGTGCAAAAGTGCTGGCGTTGGGGCTGCGGCTGCGACTGCGACGGCGGCGAGCCGCGGGCGCGCCATTGATAGTGGTGTTGTGAACAGCGGCTGTGTACGGTAGTGGTGTTGTTGTAGCACGACGTGCATCCGGGCCGGCGCGGAAAGCGCAGTTGCGGGCGGTTGCCCTTCGGTGCCAGCCATGTCGCGTGAGCGGCGGGTTGCTTCTGGTGTCGACACGTGGTGCTCTGGGTTGTTGTGTGGTGCCGTTTGGCCGGTGGGGGTGGTTCGCGTGTGTCTCGTTCGCGCTCGGTATCTGGTCGTGGTCGTGCTGCTCCCCCGTCTGTCGGCGGTTTTCGACGTCGTCTGTACGTTTTTTGTTCGTTTGCGGCGTGCCTGCCGACGTCGTCCCGTCGCGACCTTTCAACCGAAAGTGTGGCGCCCGAAGGTGAACGAACGTAACCCTGACCTCGGCGCTTTACGCTGAGCCGAGCGAACCGAACCGAACCTAACCTGTGGTGTGGCGAGGTGAGCTCAGCCTGTGAGCCCCTAACGTCTACGTACGGTAAGCTGTCCGGCTCACGCCTCACGTTTGAACGCTTTTTTAACCTACGTTTGACGCTTCTTAACCTAGCACTGACCCCTTAACCTAACGTGTAACCTAACCTAACCTAGCCTCTGACGCCTGACGTGTTTGAATGCTTAACCTAAGTTTGACGCTTAACCTAACCCAAGTCCCCTTAACCTAACCCACGCCCACCTAACCTAACCTAACCTAGACGTGTAAACGTAATGTGTAACGCGTAACGTGTAAGGTCGGCTGGCGTGTGTGCTTGACGGCAGATTGGGTTGGTCTGTAGATTCGGATTGCGGTTTGCCTCGGTCGAGGGGTTGGGTCGGAAGCGGCGAGGGGCGGCGGCGCCTGTTGCGCAGGCGGCGTCCGTTTGCGGCGGGCAATTGTTGAGAAACGGCTGTGAATGTTGGCGGGCGAGAGGAGGAGGACGGCGCGCGATGTGGCCCGACGGCTGCGGGCCGATCGGGAAACGGCGGGAGGGCGACGGAAGGCGATGGGGCGGCGGAGGCGCGTTTGCACGGCCGTCATCGCCGCACGCCTCGGCTTGTGTGGCTGTGGCGCCGGCCGCGCTGGCCGGGCTGCCGCGGCGACGGTGTGGGAGTTTTGCCGAAGGTTTGGCCATTGTGGCGGGTCGTCGGCTGGGGCTGTGGGGGCGGCATTTGGGCGGGGGCGGCGATTCTCGGCGGGCCGACCCAGGCTGTAGCGCGCGGTAGCTGCAGTTTGGCCGTGGTTTGCGGCGCTGCCGTGGCGACTGGTTGGCGACTGTGGTGTGGCTGTGTGTAGCCCCATCCTCGGTGGTTTGAAAGGCGCGGGCGGTTGTGGCGCAGGTTTGGGGCTGCTCCGCACAGGCTGTCGGACGTTGGGCGGTAGCAAGCGCGGGAGGCGCGGCGCGGCGGCGCGCAGAGTGGCGGCCGCTCTCTCGGCCGTCCGCGCCCGCCCGCGACACTGGCTGGGCCTTGTGATTCTCTGCTCTGCTGCTGTGCTGTGCTTGCGTGCCTGCCGTCCCGCTCGCTCTCGCTGTGTGTTACGCGCGTCGTCGAAATGGCAGATCAGGCGGCTACGAACGAGACTGCTGCGGCACCCGCCGCCACCGGCACTACGAAGAAGGCCAAGTCTGCGTCGTCTGCGAAGAAGCCGCGCGCCAAGCCTGCGCACCCGCGCACCTCTGAGATGGTGACGGCCGCCATCAAGAGTCTGAAGGAGCGCGGCGGGTCGTCGCTGCAGGCGATCAAGAAGTACATAGCCGCGCACTACAAGCTGGACGCGGAGAAGCTGGCGCCGTTTATCAAGAAGTACCTCAAGTCGGCCGTCGTGGCGGGCGAGCTGGTGCAGACGAAGGGGAAGGGCGCGTCCGGCTCGTTCAAGCTTGCCGGCGCCGGCGGCGGGGGGGCGGCCGAGGGCGGCAAGGCTCGTGCTGGCGGTGCCAAGAAGAAGCGCGCCGCTCCGGCCAGCAAGGAGAAGAAGGGCGCCCGTGCGGCCGGCGCAAAGAAGGCTGGTGGCGTGAAGGCGGCGACCGGTCGGAAGGCGGGCGCCGCCAAGAAGGCGTCTGCGGCGTCGGCCGCTCCCGCGGGTGCGAAGAAGGCGGCTGCGGCCAAGCCGGCCAAGGCCAAGTCGCCGTCGAAGGCGAAGAAGGCCGCCAAGGTTCCGACGAAGAAGCCGAAGGCGCCGCGCCCGAAGAAGGCGACGACGCCGTCTAAGGCGAAGGCTTCGCCCAAGAAGAAGAAGTAGAGTAGAGGAGAAAGAGATGGGAAAGGAAGGGTTTGGCGCTTGACTCCGTCGTCCCCACCCCCCGTCGTCGTCTAGTGGCGCGCAAGAGACGCGCGGCCCAAAACGGCCCTTCTCAGGGCCATCAAAGCACGTCGGGGAAGGTTTTGATTGTCGTGTTGCGTTTGGTGTGGGTGTCTGTCTGTATGCCCGTGGGGATGCTGTTTGCGTGCCGTGGTGGTTGGATTGCGGGGGTCGGTGGCGGGTGTGGGCGGCGGTAGCGGTAAGCGGTGTTGTTGTTGTCGTGGTTGATTGTCGCCGTGTTTGTGGCGGCGGCCGACGGTTGGTTTTCTGTCACGTTGTTTTGTTTGAATACGTTGGTTGGCTTGCCTGCGTTCGTTCTTCTCGGATGTCTGTCTTGTCGAGTCGTGTCTGGTCTTTGTTTTGTTCCTTTGTGTGTGTTATGTTTTGCAACGGGGGGCACGTTGAGAGATGTGGAAGGAGTCGGTGGCGTGTAGAGCGAGCGAGCGCGCCTGCCTGGCCGTTGGCCGTCGGAGTGGAGTGCGGGTTTTTTTTGTTTTCGAAACGAAAGCGGCGGCCGGCCAGCCACCCGTGCGGTGTGACGTCGGCCGTTGGGTATTGTGCGCTTGGAGCGCCGGGGAGGGATGATGTGTGATTGTTGCGCGCTGCTAGCAGGCAGGCAGAGTGAGCGGGTGTGGCGGACGGACGGGAAGTGGCGGTGTTTGTTTTTGGGTTGCGGGGCGAGAGGCAGGCGACCGACAAAGTTTGCTCGCGACGGAGAGATGTTAGTGGCCCTGAAAAGGGCCGTTTTTGTTTGTGCGGTGCGGTGCCGCGGCGCGGTTTAGGCGCGCTCGCCGCGGATGCGGCGCGCGAGCTGGATGTCCTTGGGCATGATGGTGACGCGCTTGGCGTGGATTGCGCACAGGTTGGTGTCTTCGAAGAGGCCGACGAGGTAGGCCTCGCTGGCCTCCTGCAGGGCCATGACTGCGGAGCTCTGGAAGCGCAGGTCGGTCTTGAAGTCCTGGGCGATCTCGCGCACTAGGCGCTGGAATGGCAGCTTGCGGATGAGCAGCTCTGTGCTCTTCTGGTAGCGCCTGATTTCTCGCAGGGCGACGGTGCCCGGCCTGTAGCGGTGGGGCTTCTTGACGCCTCCGGTGGCGGGCGCGCTCTTCCTCGCCGCCTTGGTGGCGAGCTGTTTGCGCGGCGCCTTTCCGCCGGTGGACTTGCGGGCCGTTTGCTTTGTGCGGGCCATAGCGGTAGCGGTAGCGGTAGCGGAGCGGCGTGCGTGGAGGTTAGGTGCGGCGCGGCGTCCGGTGCTGCCTTGACAACGGGCCCGCGCGCCTCCGTGCTGCGCTTATATGCCCTCGGTTGCGCGTGGTGGGGGGAGGGCGGGCCAGAGTCTATATAGGGGGGCGGCGGGCGCGCTGGGCGCAGACCGTAGCCGACTCGCCAGCCGCTGCAGCTGCTGTTTGTGCACGTTTTGCTTTGCCCGAGGAAGGAAGGATGACAGGCCGCGGCAAGGGAGGAAAGGGGCTCGGCAAGGGTGGCGCCAAGCGGCACCGCAAGGTGTTGCGCGACAACATCCAGGGCATCACGAAGCCCGCCATCCGCCGCCTGGCTCGCAGGGGCGGCGTGAAGCGCATCTCTGGTCTGATCTACGAGGAGACCCGCGGGGTGCTGAAGGTGTTCCTGGAGAACGTGATCCGCGACGCGGTGACGTACACTGAGCACGCCAAGCGCAAGACTGTGACGGCCATGGACGTGGTGTACGCCCTGAAGAGGCAGGGGCGCACCCTGTACGGTTTCGGCGGTTAGGCTGCGTCGCAGCGGGCGCTGGCCTTCCCGCGGCCGTGCTTGTGGGTGGGAGAGACTAGAAAACGGCCCTTTTCAGGGCCACCACACTGTTCGGAAGTTGAAAAGTGCGAAAGAGTCTGTGTTGTTGCTGCGTGTGTGCGCTGTGTTGTTTGTTTGTTTGTTTCTCTCTGTCTTTGTTTCTTTCTTTCCGTTTGAGCGACGTGATGTGACTGGGAGGGGAGAAGGAAAGGAAACGTGTCATGTGGCTGGCTGTGTGTGGAGCTGCTTCGTTTGTGTGTCTTTGTATCGATCGCGACGGAGATGGCGGGCTGTGTGTTGTTGTGCGAGAGGCGGTGATTATTTGCTTGCGTGGTTTGGCTCTGTGTGTTTGTTTGCGGCGGCGTTGGGGTTTCCGAGGCAAGGCGTGTGGGCATAGGCGGCCGGATCAGCTGTTTCGTTCGTGTCGACGGCCGTTGCGCGCGGGAGTGGAGGGCGGTGTGTCGACACGCCTCCCTTTAACAATGGTCATTATTGCTGCCGTTGTCGGTTTGGAAGGCGACTGCGACCGTGCAAAATGTGTGTGTGTGTGTTGGGCCACACGGGCTGTGTGGACGACAAGATGGCGGACGTGCGCCGGCGGCGGCTGTGCTGTGACAGTGCAAAGTTAAAAAACAAAACAAGGTGCGGCGAGGACGACTGAAATTTTGCTTTGGACGTAGGTTTGTGTGGTGGCCCTGAAAAGGGCCGATTGTTGTGGGCCGAGCCGGCAAAGCGCGTTGCGTGCAGGGGAGCACGCGGCGCTGCGATTGCCTGGCCTCCTTTAGGCCTTCTTCTCGGTCTTCTTTGGCAGCAGGACGGCCTGGATGTTGGGCAGGACACCACCCTGTGCGATGGTGACGCCCGACAGGAGCTTGTTGAGCTCCTCGTCGTTGCGGATGGCAAGCTGCAGGTGGCGCGGGATGATGCGCGTCTTCTTGTTGTCGCGGGCCGCGTTTCCGGCCAGCTCGAGCACCTCAGCCGCGAGGTACTCCATGACGGCGGCGAGGTAGACGGGCGCCCCGGCGCCGACGCGCTCTGCGTAGTTTCCCTTGCGCAGGAGGCGGTGGATTCTGCCGACCGGGAACTGGAGCCCAGCCCTGCTTGAGCGGGACTTTGACTTGCCCTTGACTTTGCCTCCCTTTCCGCGTCCGGACATGGCGATGGGCTAGCGACGGTGCACACGAAACGGCAACGAAAACGACCGGTGCGAGCGGCAGCGAGTCGAGCAGCGGAGTGCGTGCCGGCGCAGCCGGGGTGGGGGTGCTTTATGGGCTCGGGTGCGGCGGCCGGTTGCGCGCGCGCCCCATTGGTCGGCGGCCGCAACAGGGCGAGCTGGTAAAGGTGCGGCGGCGGCTGGCGGCGGGTGCCACTGTGTGGGGAGACGCTGACTAGAGCGGAGCGCTTGCTACTGGTGTTGCTGCTGCCGTACGTTGGTTCGAGATGCCGCCCAAGACTAGCGGGAAGGCCGCCAAGAAGGCTGGCAAGGCGCAGAAGAACATTTCGAAGGGCGACAAGAAGAAGAAGCGCAAGAGGAAGGAGAGCTATGCCATCTACATCTACAAGGTGCTGAAGCAGGTGCACCCTGACACGGGCATCTCGTCGAAGGCGATGAGCATCATGAACAGCTTCGTGAACGACATTTTCGAGCGCATTGCGGCCGAGGCTTCTCGCCTGGCGCACTACAACAAGCGCTCGACCATCACGTCCCGCGAGATCCAGACCGCTGTGCGGCTGTTGCTGCCTGGCGAGCTGGCCAAGCACGCCGTGAGCGAGGGCACGAAGGCGGTGACCAAGTACACGAGCTCCAAGTAAGGAGGTGGCTCTGGAATGGAAGGAAGGAAGGAAGGATGGAGAAGGCTCCTCCGTTGCGAGAGCGGCAAAACGGCCCTTTTCAGGGCCACCAACGTGCCTTTTGCGGGAAGGGCGGAATTGTTGTTGTTGTTGTTTGTGTGGACGGCTGTGATGTATGTGTTTCCTTTTTTTTTTGTGGGTGGGGGGGGCGCGTCAAAGCGTGTTGCGCGGGGTACGGCCACGAGGTTGGTCGCCGTGGCGTGGAATGGTGGCACGCCTCGTTGGCGTGGTTTTTGACCCATTGGTGTTGTTGGTGTGTGTGTGTGTGTGTGTGTGTGTTACCCGTCTGCGAGGGGGGACAGTGCGATCGGCGACTTTTGTGTCACCGTAACGACGGCCGTTTGCGGGTTTGTTTTTTTTTTTTGCACATCATACATGGCGAGGGTGAAATGTGAAATGTTTTTGTTTGGTTTTTTTTTTTTTTTTGCCGCCCACTATTCCCTTTGCTGTACGCCGAGTTCGACAATGGTGCGACGTAACTGCAGCGTGGAGGTGTGTGAGTGACGTTGAAATGAACGTGCCATTAAGACGCATTGTTGTTGTATTGTACTGTACGTGTACGGCGACACGCACGATGATGTACCATTCGACTCTGATGTTTGATAGCCGTGTCTGACTGATTGCGTACGACGCACGCACACCGATGTCGTCATTCAAGATGCACGCGTGTCCAGTGCAGTACAGTAAGCGCGACGACGGCGGCGGCGGCGGCGGTCGTTTGTTTGGCGAATGTCTGTACACGTGTTTGTCTGTGTCCATCCGGTATGTATTTGTTTGTTTGAAAGTGTTTTGTGTGTCGGTGACGTGGTCCGATCCGTCGCCCCCTGAGTAACTGTCGATCGGCGCGATAGACCGGCGTCACGCAACTGAACCGAAGTCGTGGGCACACCCGTCATACTGTTGTACACCGTCGCGCTGAGAACGGTAACGAAAGGTTGACTTTGATCGGTCGAATGTCTGGGCAGAACGTGAGGAATGAGGCAAGAGTGCAAGGAGGGGGGGCAAAAGAGAGAGGAAGGGAAAAAGGGGAGAAACGCATTCGTAGAGCAACGGAACGTTCCCGTGTCGGAGGCGTATTGGAGCCGCACTGAAATGCGTTTAACGGCGGCGCGGCTGCAAGTGTCTGCCGTGGTGAACGTTACCTTTGACGGCTGCATTGGGCTTTGCCCTTTGCTTTTGCTTTCGCTTTCGCTTTCCCGGATGTACGTAACGTTTGTTGATATGGTTCTGAGGAAGAGTGTATGACAGTGCCGTGCCGTCCATGTTCGTGTGCCCTCCCATTGTGTGTATGCTATTGTCTGTGTACTTGAATGATGTATGTAGGTGTTAGTGGACATGTTTTACCAGTGGGGGGAAATGGATCGTCGATAGTTGCCGTCACTCTGTCACGGTCGAGATGACGCACCCTCCGTACAGAAAGGTGTCGAGAAAGTGAGTGTGTGTGCGTGCGTGTGTGTGTGTGTGTGTGTGTGTGTGTGTGTGTGTGCGTGCGTCCGTGAATTGGCAGTGTTTGGAGGTGGGCGTGCCCTGCATGTGGCCCGGAAGGCTGTTCGTTAGGCGGTAGTGTTGTGTGGACAGGGGAGGGGCATGCGTAACGCTGCTGGCATGGCATTTCGGGAGATGGGAGGGGGCAAACGAGGAAACGAGGAGCGGCGGCCAAAGACGGGACGGGGAGGGGCGCGGTGTGGGTGGCTTGCGCCTGTGCTCGGCGTTGTGGTTTGTGCAAAAGAGGAGGAGAAAAACAATGTGAGTTGCCAGGGAGGGGAGCGGTGTTGTGTTGTGGTTGTCGTGGTGTAGCCGCAGACGCGGCTGTCAGTGAACGTGGCGAGACGGACGGATGCGCGGAGGGGCGGGGGCGGCGCATTTCGCCGGTGCCGTGCCGTGCCTGAAAGCCGCGTGGTCGCTGTGTTGTTGGTGGCGTGGGGGCGAGGAGAGTACCGTACGGGTGTGCTTGTGCGCCGGAAATGGCACACTGCGCCCGCCCGTCTTGGAGGCTGATGGCTGTGGTGTGGAAATGGGGCGCGGTGATGTTGAAGCAGTTGAAGAACAGAAAAGAAACCAAGAAAACGGAAGGCGTGATGCGGCGGTGGTGGTGAGAGCGGGAAAAACAAAACAAAAAAAAAACAACAAAAAAAAAAGAAGGAAAAACAACAAGAAAACAAAAAGTCTATCAATATTAAAATGTAAATGGAAATGGAAATGGACCCAGGTATAACCTCCCTGCACAAATAGCAGAGAGTCCGATGATAATAAAAATGTGCCAGAATGTTAACGTCCCTACAAAACAAACCCAACGATAATATTAATGAAAGAGTGAACCGTATGTAACATTGCAACAGACATAATGAAACCTGATAAATTGTATAAGGGCAGCAGCGTTGACCTTTGGCCCTGTATTCAGAATAAAAAGAGCCAAAGATCGTTACCCCAATGAAAAAGACACTGAAACACGTATGTAACATAGTAGCGATGGCGAGACATTGTAGCATCTGTGACCAGAGAGTTTGCGCTGGACTGCGCGAGTGTTGCGAGCGGTTCTCAGTCAGTCAGTCAGTCAGTCAGTCAGTAGTCGTTGCGAGTCCGTAGCTCTGTGTAGTTGAGGGCTGTACTCTGTCAGTAGTCGTCGCGTGCAGTACGCCAATAGTCGTCATGCAGAGCGGTCGGTCAGTAGTAGCAGCCGAGTGCGGTTGTGTGATGTAGGCGGTCGGCAACACTGGTCAAGATGGTGAATAAGGTATACTGTTAATTAATATAATCATTAGATAATGAAAAATTGTATTTATTGTAATTATTCTCCAACAAGTTCCCCAATAATAATTTTTATTTCAAAAGCATTTTTCAAACATTTAATTGTTTATTGAACTAAAGAGTTCGTTGCACTTCACATTTCATTCCACTTCTTTGAAGAAAAATGTCACTAAAATCACAAAAAAAGACAATATTATTATTTGCAATGCAGTTCCTCCAAGCGCTGCGCAACAACCAGAGCAGAAATGTGACATCCATTTATTCGGAGGTAAGACTTTAATTCTGATTGTTTTGCACAGGGCCAAAGACCGATATTTCGGTTTAATTGAAGTTTCTTGTCACTGAACGGACTTTTTTAAATGTTGTGTGAAGACTTTATATTTGAGTCAGATTGCGAATTTCACATTTGTGTTGCCATTTTCAATACCTCTCATTGTGGGCGAGGTTACAATTAGCGCAATGTCCATTAGCATCCGTAAATAACATTGTCCATTATTTTAAATTTTGCTGGGAGGTTACAACACACACACAAAAAAAAAAAAAACAAAAAATTGCATTTATATCCGCTCCTCAATTGTAGATACCCCTTACACAGCTGTGTGCAATGAATGAGTGCTGGCTGGTAATTAATTGCACTCCTTGGAGGGAAATGCCATAGGAAGTAGTCTTTAAAAAGTGAATGTTTTTCGTTAAGAGACAAAAGTTACTTTAGAAAAAAAGTAATAGTGGGGCTTTTGTTGTTGAACAAAATAAGTACAATGAACATACGTTATCAGATTTGCGCAATGCAGCGTCACACCACCGTTTGATTATAACACAATAGACTATACATCGTCCCGAACCGTGACCAGAGTCGCGAGACGAGCAGAGCACGCCGCCGACGCCCGCTCAGTACAACCGTCCACCCGCTACTACTGTCGACCGACTACTACCTCTCCCGACTCGCGCTACAATATATATATATAACAACTGTTCCTGGCGACCCGGTGCGTGCCACTACTGTCGTCTGGCGCGGTCCAAGCGCCGACTAGCAGCGATAAAGAACTCTCTGGTCAGACAGAGATGCTGTCATGCCTCGCCATCGCTCTGGTAATGAATACATACGTGTTGCAGCGTGCGTACCACCGGAACACGCAGTGGCGGAGCCAAAGACTGTGTTGTCGAGGTCGAGTGCGAGCGGGAAGAGAGGCAGCGTCGGCACGGAGATGCAAGCGAGCGCGAGACGCACGGGGGCTGCGGCGTGGCGCGTTTGCGGTCGGCGCCTTTGGTGGCAACGGCCGGGACAAGCAGCGGTGTATGGTGTGGTGCGGGGCGGACAGGGGCGGAGGCGGCGCGACGACGGCATGGGGGCGAAAACGGGACGGGGGACGGCGGATGTTGAGAGGCGTCACGCGCGGACAGGACACAGACACAGAGACACACAGATTGGAAAGGGAGGGTGCGCGGTAGTAGTTGGGAATGTGCGTACCGTGCGGGATGGGAGTGGGCGAGGAACACGGTCGTGGCCCCTGTTTTGGGTGCGTGTGATGACGTCGGTGTGTTGTGGGAAGGGAAGGTGCTGTGGCGGCGGCGCGTAATGGGCGTAGGCCGAAAAGAGAAAGGAACGTGGGCAGTGTGTTGGCAAGCGTCGGTTCGACTGCGACGTTGATGGGCAGGGCAGGGCAGGGCAGGGCAGGGCAAGGTTTAATGGTGGTAGGAGTAGGCGTGTGGGCGCAAAAAATCTGCCGCTGCAGGCGGTGCCGTAACCGCCATGGCGGGAAGGAGAGAGGGCCAAAGAAAGAAAGAAAGAAAGAAAGAAAGAAAGAAAGAAAGAAAGAAAGAAAGAAGAAAACAAAAAAAAAAAAAAAAAAAAGGAGGGGGGGGCGAAAGTGGAGAGGCGGTGGTGTGAGAAGGGCGGGGGCGGAAGGAAGGCAGGAAGGACAAGAGGCGAGGCGACGGCTTGCTTTGTGTATCGGTCGGTCTCTGGCTATGCTTCGTGTTCTGCAGCAGGGTCGGTGCGCGGCGTGGCTCGCGGCAGTGGGAACGCCTGGTGGCTGGACGGCCAGCAATGCGGTTGGATGGGCGGCCACAGCACCGCACCTGTGCCCGAGGAGGAGACGCTGGCGGCGGGCCCTGAGGTGAGGCCGGCTCGGCTGGGGCTGTGGATGTGTAGGTGTGCGCCGCTGCTGCAACAACGAGTAAAACGCGAGAAGAAGGGATGGCGGTAGAGAGAAGAAAAAACAAAAAAGGTCGTGTTGTGTTGATGCGCAGGCAGACGCGTACAGAGGGACGAGCCCGGTCTGCAGCAGGGTGTGGCCGTGCCGAGTGCAGAGCAGCGGCGGCTCGGTTCGGTTCGGCCCGGCCCGGCGGGCCGCGCTGTTGTCGCGGACGTGAGCGCCCCCTGGCGGGTGGCCGGAGGCGGCGCGGCGTGTTGGACGTGTGGCTGGTGGCAGTGCACAATTTGCGAGTGGCCGGCGGTGTGGTGTGGCGGTTGGCGCGTCGGGCGGCGGAGAGGTATGTGTTGCGGGCGCCCTTTGCTGCGCTGCGTCGTTGCGTGTGCCGTACAGGGCGGGCGCTTGTCGACTGTGTGGGCGGTGTGGCGAATTGGCGTGAAACGGCTGCCGAGAGGTGTGTGGTAGCGAGCCGGTCGGTGGTGTCAGTGCGAAGGGGAATGTGCGTGCGTGTTTGGCGGTTTCGGTGTGCTTTTTGCGGCGTGAGAGTGGGAATTAGTGGGGCCGGCTGTTGTGTTGGTTCCTTGTGTCTTGTGTCGCGTAGCTTGATGGCAACGTGGAAGGACGCCGGTTTCGTTTTCGTTTCGAGCCTTGCGTGTGGTTGTCGACGTTGACTGGTTGGCGTGTGCCGATGCACGTGCATGTGTGGGTCGCGAGTGCGTTTTTGGCTGGCTGTGTGTGTGTGTGTGTGTGTGTGTGTGTGTGTGTGTTTTGGGGGGGAAGGGGGAGGCGGTGGTGAAAGTGCAGTCGTCGGGTGGGGCTGGGGCTGGGGCTGTGCGTCGTGGCGGAAAGGTGGTAGGTTGCGGGAAGCGAGCCCGTCGTTGACGGTGTCGCGTGAGTTGTGAATCGAGTGGGGCGCGGGGCGCGGGACAGGAGCAGCGTGCCGCTGCGTCGTGGTCGTCAGCAGAGGCTGTGCGTGTGCTTGTCCTTTTTGTGGGCGGTTCGTGCGAGGCGTTTTTGTTTTGTGTTGCCCTAGTTGTTAGTTTATTTTGTTTGTGTTTGTTATTTTGAGACGACGACTGGTTGGTGGCGTGCGCGCGAAGTGGCG
Organism: Schistocerca americana; assembly: GCF_021461395.2. Lineage (NCBI taxonomy): Eukaryota > Metazoa > Arthropoda > Insecta > Orthoptera > Acrididae > Schistocerca > Schistocerca americana. Next base: position 314,118 of record NW_025725645.1, on the reverse strand, counting down.
GTGTGCGCTTCCCGTGTCGTTTGTGTTGTTTTGTTTTTGTTTTGTTTTTGTGTGGTTTTTTTTTGCACTGGGCCCCGGGGGGTGGGTGCGTGTGTGTCGATTGCCGGCTGGCGAAAGGTGCGCCATCGGCGGGGTGGGTCGCCGGCACAAGTAGAGGCGGCGGCGTTGTTGCTGTTGTTGTGTGGTGTTTGTTTTGTTCGGCTGTGTCGGCGAGCTGTGTTGCGGTGCGTGTGAATGGTGGTGCAAAAGTGCTGGCGTTGGGGCTGCGGCTGCGACTGCGACGGCGGCGAGCCGCGGGCGCGCCATTGATAGTGGTGTTGTGAACAGCGGCTGTGTACGGTAGTGGTGTTGTTGTAGCACGACGTGCATCCGGGCCGGCGCGGAAAGCGCAGTTGCGGGCGGTTGCCCTTCGGTGCCAGCCATGTCGCGTGAGCGGCGGGTTGCTTCTGGTGTCGACACGTGGTGCTCTGGGTTGTTGTGTGGTGCCGTTTGGCCGGTGGGGGTGGTTCGCGTGTGTCTCGTTCGCGCTCGGTATCTGGTCGTGGTCGTGCTGCTCCCCCGTCTGTCGGCGGTTTTCGACGTCGTCTGTACGTTTTTTGTTCGTTTGCGGCGTGCCTGCCGACGTCGTCCCGTCGCGACCTTTCAACCGAAAGTGTGGCGCCCGAAGGTGAACGAACGTAACCCTGACCTCGGCGCTTTACGCTGAGCCGAGCGAACCGAACCGAACCTAACCTGTGGTGTGGCGAGGTGAGCTCAGCCTGTGAGCCCCTAACGTCTACGTACGGTAAGCTGTCCGGCTCACGCCTCACGTTTGAACGCTTTTTTAACCTACGTTTGACGCTTCTTAACCTAGCACTGACCCCTTAACCTAACGTGTAACCTAACCTAACCTAGCCTCTGACGCCTGACGTGTTTGAATGCTTAACCTAAGTTTGACGCTTAACCTAACCCAAGTCCCCTTAACCTAACCCACGCCCACCTAACCTAACCTAACCTAGACGTGTAAACGTAATGTGTAACGCGTAACGTGTAAGGTCGGCTGGCGTGTGTGCTTGACGGCAGATTGGGTTGGTCTGTAGATTCGGATTGCGGTTTGCCTCGGTCGAGGGGTTGGGTCGGAAGCGGCGAGGGGCGGCGGCGCCTGTTGCGCAGGCGGCGTCCGTTTGCGGCGGGCAATTGTTGAGAAACGGCTGTGAATGTTGGCGGGCGAGAGGAGGAGGACGGCGCGCGATGTGGCCCGACGGCTGCGGGCCGATCGGGAAACGGCGGGAGGGCGACGGAAGGCGATGGGGCGGCGGAGGCGCGTTTGCACGGCCGTCATCGCCGCACGCCTCGGCTTGTGTGGCTGTGGCGCCGGCCGCGCTGGCCGGGCTGCCGCGGCGACGGTGTGGGAGTTTTGCCGAAGGTTTGGCCATTGTGGCGGGTCGTCGGCTGGGGCTGTGGGGGCGGCATTTGGGCGGGGGCGGCGATTCTCGGCGGGCCGACCCAGGCTGTAGCGCGCGGTAGCTGCAGTTTGGCCGTGGTTTGCGGCGCTGCCGTGGCGACTGGTTGGCGACTGTGGTGTGGCTGTGTGTAGCCCCATCCTCGGTGGTTTGAAAGGCGCGGGCGGTTGTGGCGCAGGTTTGGGGCTGCTCCGCACAGGCTGTCGGACGTTGGGCGGTAGCAAGCGCGGGAGGCGCGGCGCGGCGGCGCGCAGAGTGGCGGCCGCTCTCTCGGCCGTCCGCGCCCGCCCGCGACACTGGCTGGGCCTTGTGATTGATATCCTGGATATCATGATCATCAAGGGCGCTCGCCTGCACGTCACGGCTGGTACGCGGCCAAAGATGTCCTCCGACCACGTACCGGTCATATTTGACCTCGACGCCGACGCTCTCCCAAGACAGCGGAGAGGGCTCGACATACGAGACATCAGCTGGGACGAGTTCCGCAACGCCGTCGCCGATTCCCTTGAGGCCACACCGGACGCGGCGGAACACGGAGCAGACGCAGCACTTCAACACATCAGGCAGTCGATAGTTGACGCCGCGGCAGCGGCCACGCCTGTCAGAGACGACGCCAACATCGACTGCCGGCCACACCCTCTGCCACGACACATCCGGGAGGCTATAGTGCAAAAGAACCGCCTACAGCGCGAGTGGCAGAGGACAAGAAATCGAGCCACAAAGCGCGAATTAAATAGATTGTGCCGGCATATCAAGGCCGATGTAGACACGCACCGCAATCAGGAGTGGGCGCGCAAGGTGGAGCAACTAAACATCGATGACGGCTCGGCGTGGAAAGCCGTAAAAGGCTACCTGCGCCGTATGCAACGGATTCCGCCGCTGCAAGTGGGAGCTGAATTCGTGAGCGAGCCGAACGCGAAGGCAGAAGCCCTAGCGGACGCGTTCGCCGCGAATTTCACTCCGGTCGACGACCCGATAGACGCCGCCCACATCCAGATGGTAGAAGAACGCCTCCCCGTCTTCCTCGATGCGGAGTATGACGAGGTAGAAGACGCCATTCCGCCGATCTCAGCCGACGAAGTCAAGCTGCAACTTCGCCACCTAAATGCTAAAAAAGCAGGTGGACCAGATGACGTAACGAACATAATGCTGAAGCAGCTACCAGACACGGCAGCCGACGTCCTCGCGTCAACCTTCAACCAGGTGCTGCTCAGCAAACAGTTCCCGTCGTGCTGGAAGCATGCTGAAATAATAGCCCTCCCCAAGCCAGGGAAGGACATTCGAAGGGCGAAAAACTACAGGCCAATCAGCCTGCTTCCAGCACTTTCGAAAATATTCGAACGCCTGTATCTGGTCCGCCTGCGGGCGATCATCGAGGCAGAACAACTCCTACCAAACGAACAGTTTGGCTTCAGGAGTCAACACGCCACGACACACCAGCTGCTGCGCCTAACAGAGGAGGCGTTCGGTGCCATCGACCGACGCGAGTATTTCGGCGCTCTCCTGCTCGACGTGTCGCGTGCCTTCGACTCCGTGTGGCATCGGGGCCTCCTGTTCAAACTATTTGACCTGGGCGTCCCGGTGTCGCACGTGAAGCTCTTACAGAGCTACCTCGAGGGCAGAACGTTCCACGTCAGAGCAGACAGTGGAATCTCCACGGAGCGTCGTATACTCGCGGGTGTACCTCAAGGCTCGGTCGTTGGGCCAACGCTCTACTCTCTGTACACGGCCGACCCACCGCGCACAGCCCACGTCAACCTGGCGCTATATGCGGACGACACGGCCGTGTACAGCCGCAGCAGATGCGTCGAGGCGTTGCAGCGGAAACTTCAGACGGCCACCGACGCCCTCACTGACTGGGCGAAAAAATGGCGCCTGGCTTACAATGGGGAGAAGTCCCAGGCCATCGTCATTGCGACGAGACACGTCAAGGACGACGCGCCCACAGTCTCGGTCCGAGGCGTCCCGGTCCCGTGGAACGGTACTGCGAAGTACCTGGGCGTCACACTGGACCGGCACCTCACCTGGAGGCCACACGTGGAGAGCATCAGGGGCAAAGCACTGGGTAGACTAAGACTCCTCTACCCACTGCTAAACCCCACTACGACGCTGCCTGCCTGCGTCGGCCTCACACTATATAAGTCCGCAATTCGACCTCTCCTCGAATACGCGGCGGTAGTGTGGGGCAACACGGCGCAAACTAACCTGGAGCGGCTGCAAAAACTGCAGAACAGGGCTCTCAGGTTAGCTCTTCACCTCCCAAGGGACTTCCCGACGGAGGACACTCACGTGGTCGCAGACATCGTACCGCTACGCAGGCGGTTCGAAGAAGCGGCCACAAACTTCTACAACAAAGCGGGTACATCCACCAACCCGCTGATAAGGAATCTGGGACAACGTCCACACTGGCGACGCACACTCCGCTGGCCGGACCTGCTGAGACGGCCAGCAGACGTTGCCGCCCTACCAGATTAGAAGACATTGCTACGTAACAAGTAGCGCCTAGCCACATCTGCTGCGGAAAAAAAAAAAAAAAAAAAAAAAAAAAAAAAAAAAAAACCGCAGCAAGCATCAATTATCAAATTGCCCACGAAGCAGGGCAGCATAGACACCCAAAAGCTTCTCTCTAAGAAAAACCTGGAAGGACACTGATGTCCCACTTGTTGAAGGAAGGGTAGAGCGATTCTACCAGAACTTCACCCACACACCAGTAGTGTCAACCTGGAGGACACTACACCATGATGCGACAGCGATTCTCTGCTCTGCTGCTGTGCTGTGCTTGCGTGCCTGCCGTCCCGCTCGCTCTCGCTGTGTGTTACGCGCGTCGTCGAAATGGCAGATCAGGCGGCTACGAACGAGACTGCTGCGGCACCCGCCGCCACCGGCACTACGAAGAAGGCCAAGTCTGCGTCGTCTGCGAAGAAGCCGCGCGCCAAGCCTGCGCACCCGCGCACCTCTGAGATGGTGACGGCCGCCATCAAGAGTCTGAAGGAGCGCGGCGGGTCGTCGCTGCAGGCGATCAAGAAGTACATAGCCGCGCACTACAAGCTGGACGCGGAGAAGCTGGCGCCGTTTATCAAGAAGTACCTCAAGTCGGCCGTCGTGGCGGGCGAGCTGGTGCAGACGAAGGGGAAGGGCGCGTCCGGCTCGTTCAAGCTTGCCGGCGCCGGCGGCGGGGGGGCGGCCGAGGGCGGCAAGGCTCGTGCTGGCGGTGCCAAGAAGAAGCGCGCCGCTCCGGCCAGCAAGGAGAAGAAGGGCGCCCGTGCGGCCGGCGCAAAGAAGGCTGGTGGCGTGAAGGCGGCGACCGGTCGGAAGGCGGGCGCCGCCAAGAAGGCGTCTGCGGCGTCGGCCGCTCCCGCGGGTGCGAAGAAGGCGGCTGCGGCCAAGCCGGCCAAGGCCAAGTCGCCGTCGAAGGCGAAGAAGGCCGCCAAGGTTCCGACGAAGAAGCCGAAGGCGCCGCGCCCGAAGAAGGCGACGACGCCGTCTAAGGCGAAGGCTTCGCCCAAGAAGAAGAAGTAGAGTAGAGGAGAAAGAGATGGGAAAGGAAGGGTTTGGCGCTTGACTCCGTCGTCCCCACCCCCCGTCGTCGTCTAGTGGCGCGCAAGAGACGCGCGGCCCAAAACGGCCCTTCTCAGGGCCATCAAAGCACGTCGGGGAAGGTTTTGATTGTCGTGTTGCGTTTGGTGTGGGTGTCTGTCTGTATGCCCGTGGGGATGCTGTTTGCGTGCCGTGGTGGTTGGATTGCGGGGGTCGGTGGCGGGTGTGGGCGGCGGTAGCGGTAAGCGGTGTTGTTGTTGTCGTGGTTGATTGTCGCCGTGTTTGTGGCGGCGGCCGACGGTTGGTTTTCTGTCACGTTGTTTTGTTTGAATACGTTGGTTGGCTTGCCTGCGTTCGTTCTTCTCGGATGTCTGTCTTGTCGAGTCGTGTCTGGTCTTTGTTTTGTTCCTTTGTGTGTGTTATGTTTTGCAACGGGGGGCACGTTGAGAGATGTGGAAGGAGTCGGTGGCGTGTAGAGCGAGCGAGCGCGCCTGCCTGGCCGTTGGCCGTCGGAGTGGAGTGCGGGTTTTTTTTGTTTTCGAAACGAAAGCGGCGGCCGGCCAGCCACCCGTGCGGTGTGACGTCGGCCGTTGGGTATTGTGCGCTTGGAGCGCCGGGGAGGGATGATGTGTGATTGTTGCGCGCTGCTAGCAGGCAGGCAGAGTGAGCGGGTGTGGCGGACGGACGGGAAGTGGCGGTGTTTGTTTTTGGGTTGCGGGGCGAGAGGCAGGCGACCGACAAAGTTTGCTCGCGACGGAGAGATGTTAGTGGCCCTGAAAAGGGCCGTTTTTGTTTGTGCGGTGCGGTGCCGCGGCGCGGTTTAGGCGCGCTCGCCGCGGATGCGGCGCGCGAGCTGGATGTCCTTGGGCATGATGGTGACGCGCTTGGCGTGGATTGCGCACAGGTTGGTGTCTTCGAAGAGGCCGACGAGGTAGGCCTCGCTGGCCTCCTGCAGGGCCATGACTGCGGAGCTCTGGAAGCGCAGGTCGGTCTTGAAGTCCTGGGCGATCTCGCGCACTAGGCGCTGGAATGGCAGCTTGCGGATGAGCAGCTCTGTGCTCTTCTGGTAGCGCCTGATTTCTCGCAGGGCGACGGTGCCCGGCCTGTAGCGGTGGGGCTTCTTGACGCCTCCGGTGGCGGGCGCGCTCTTCCTCGCCGCCTTGGTGGCGAGCTGTTTGCGCGGCGCCTTTCCGCCGGTGGACTTGCGGGCCGTTTGCTTTGTGCGGGCCATAGCGGTAGCGGTAGCGGTAGCGGAGCGGCGTGCGTGGAGGTTAGGTGCGGCGCGGCGTCCGGTGCTGCCTTGACAACGGGCCCGCGCGCCTCCGTGCTGCGCTTATATGCCCTCGGTTGCGCGTGGTGGGGGGAGGGCGGGCCAGAGTCTATATAGGGGGGCGGCGGGCGCGCTGGGCGCAGACCGTAGCCGACTCGCCAGCCGCTGCAGCTGCTGTTTGTGCACGTTTTGCTTTGCCCGAGGAAGGAAGGATGACAGGCCGCGGCAAGGGAGGAAAGGGGCTCGGCAAGGGTGGCGCCAAGCGGCACCGCAAGGTGTTGCGCGACAACATCCAGGGCATCACGAAGCCCGCCATCCGCCACCTGGCTCGCAGGGGCGGCGTGAAGCGCATCTCTGGTCTGATCTACGAGGAGACCCGCGGGGTGCTGAAGGTGTTCCTGGAGAACGTGATCCGCGACGCGGTGACGTACACTGAGCACGCCAAGCGCAAGACTGTGACGGCCATGGACGTGGTGTACGCCCTGAAGAGGCAGGGGCGCACCCTGTACGGTTTCGGCGGTTAGGCTGCGTCGCAGCGGGCGCTGGCCTTCCCGCGGCCGTGCTTGTGGGTGGGAGAGACTAGAAAACGGCCCTTTTCAGGGCCACCACACTGTTCGGAAGTTGAAAAGTGCGAAAGAGTCTGTGTTGTTGCTGCGTGTGTGCGCTGTGTTGTTTGTTTGTTTGTTTCTCTCTGTCTTTGTTTCTTTCTTTCCGTTTGAGCGACGTGATGTGACTGGGAGGGGAGAAGGAAAGGAAACGTGTCATGTGGCTGGCTGTGTGTGGAGCTGCTTCGTTTGTGTGTCTTTGTATCGATCGCGACGGAGATGGCGGGCTGTGTGTTGTTGTGCGAGAGGCGGTGATTATTTGCTTGCGTGGTTTGGCTCTGTGTGTTTGTTTGCGGCGGCGTTGGGGTTTCCGAGGCAAGGCGTGTGGGCATAGGCGGCCGGATCAGCTGTTTCGTTCGTGTCGACGGCCGTTGCGCGCGGGAGTGGAGGGCGGTGTGTCGACACGCCTCCCTTTAACAATGGTCATTATTGCTGCCGTTGTCGGTTTGGAAGGCGACTGCGACCGTGCAAAATGTGTGTGTGTGTGTTGGGCCACACGGGCTGTGTGGACGACAAGATGGCGGACGTGCGCCGGCGGCGGCTGTGCTGTGACAGTGCAAAGTTAAAAAACAAAACAAGGTGCGGCGAGGACGACTGAAATTTTGCTTTGGACGTAGGTTTGTGTGGTGGCCCTGAAAAGGGCCGATTGTTGTGGGCCGAGCCGGCAAAGCGCGTTGCGTGCAGGGGAGCACGCGGCGCTGCGATTGCCTGGCCTCCTTTAGGCCTTCTTCTCGGTCTTCTTTGGCAGCAGGACGGCCTGGATGTTGGGCAGGACACCACCCTGTGCGATGGTGACGCCCGACAGGAGCTTGTTGAGCTCCTCGTCGTTGCGGATGGCAAGCTGCAGGTGGCGCGGGATGATGCGCGTCTTCTTGTTGTCGCGGGCCGCGTTTCCGGCCAGCTCGAGCACCTCAGCCGCGAGGTACTCCATGACGGCGGCGAGGTAGACGGGCGCCCCGGCGCCGACGCGCTCTGCGTAGTTTCCCTTGCGCAGGAGGCGGTGGATTCTGCCGACCGGGAACTGGAGCCCAGCCCTGCTTGAGCGGGACTTTGACTTGCCCTTGACTTTGCCTCCCTTTCCGCGTCCGGACATGGCGATGGGCTAGCGACGGTGCACACGAAACGGCAACGAAAACGACCGGTGCGAGCGGCAGCGAGTCGAGCAGCGGAGTGCGTGCCGGCGCAGCTCTCTCTCCTTGCATATGTGATTTCTCACCGATGTGAGAATGTGTGTGTTGAAGGGTGTTGTCTGGTGACATTTCCTTCTAGTTGAATGTGCTATTTTTGTGGCATGTGTTATATGCCCCTAACTTTGTGTTGTGGCCTAACTTTTTTATGCGGTGGTGCTTTGACGTAGTGTTGTGTTCAGTCCAGGATTGTTTTGGGTCTCCTGAATTTTGTAGGGGTGTTGGGGTAGTTCCCTAGTCTGTTTATAAGCTGGTTTTCGGAACTGCGCGCATTTCGATAGAATGCGGCCGCGAGTTCTCGAAATCTTTGAATCAGTGTTTTCATTCCCGCGGCTTCGTGCGTATCTGCCGTGGGGAATCGGGAGGGGACGTGTAGTGCCCGTCGCAGTGCCCTATTTTGGGTTCTCTGCAGCCTCGCTATGTGCGACTTGGCTGCATATCCCCACACTGGGCAGGCATACTCAAATATAGGTCTTACTAAACTGCAGTAGAGCCTGACTCCGGTTGTGCCGGCGCAGCCGGGGTGGGGGTGCTTTATGGGCTCGGGTGCGGCGGCCGGTTGCGCGCGCGCCCCATTGGTCGGCGGCCGCAACAGGGCGAGCTGGTAAAGGTGCGGCGGCGGCAGCGTAAAATTTTGAATTAGGCCAAACCCGACCAAATCGCAGCTACTAATAATCCACCACAGAAACTTCACACAGCTTAAACAACAAAACCCAGAAGACATTGAAATAACACTCTGGGGACAAAAAGTAAAACCAAAGAAGACAGCCAAATACCTAGGACTAGAGATTGATAACCTACTCAATTGGAAGACCAACACAACACAAAAAATAGGAATAGCCAGCACAAAACTAGCCAAAATCAAACTACTACAACATAGAAACGGAGGTGCAGCAACACCAATAGTGCTACATATATATAAAATGTACATAAGACCAATACTAGAGTATGCAGGAATAGCATGGTGCGGAAATGTAACACAATGTAACCGAATTAAATCCACAGACAGAAGAATGCTAAGGACACTAGCAAGAAAACCAAGAGAAAGAACGGCAACACTACACACAACCCTTGATACAGACTCAATGGAAGAACGATTAATAAAACAGATAGCTACATACGGTGACAATAGACTAATCACGAACGAGACAATAAAAGACATAATCATCAAACCGCCATTCCACCTCAACCTACCACGCTACAAGTACCCTTACCCACCACAAATCGCCGCAATAGCAACAGAACAAATTCACCCCGGAAAACACAAGGATTTAGAAACAGTTACAACAGGAAAACAACTCCCAGAGCACCTGCAGTTCCACATCATGCTAGACTAATTAAGAGACAGAATGAAACAGGAATGACACCCAACCCTGGCTGAGGTTTTATGGGGTTTCCCTCAGCTGTAAGACAAATGTCAGGGCTGTGTATAGTCCCCAAATCCAACAAACCAACTAACAAAATAATAATATAGCAAAACGCTAATAAATATATATATATACGTATAGGAACAGAAAATAGAAAATCTGAACAAAACTACCCAAACTATGAAATAAAAAGTGCCACAACAGAATAACATAAGAATAAGATAAGGCTCCAAAGCGGCATTAAGCCCTCCATGAGCCCGCCCCACCCTTCCGGTGGAGGAATGAAAGTTTAAAAAAAAAAAAAAAAAAAAAAAAAAAACTGTGTGGGGAGACGCTGACTAGAGCGGAGCGCTTGCTACTGGTGTTGCTGCTGCCGTACGTTGGTTCGAGATGCCGCCCAAGACTAGCGGGAAGGCCGCCAAGAAGGCTGGCAAGGCGCAGAAGAACATTTCGAAGGGCAAGAAGAAGAAGCGCAAGAGGAAGGAGAGCTACGCCATCTACATCTACAAGGTGCTGAAGCAGGTGCACCCTGACACGGGCATCTCGTCGAAGGCGATGAGCATCATGAACAGCTTCGTGAACGACATTTTCGAGCGCATTGCGGCCGAGGCTTCTCGCCTGGCGCACTACAACAAGCGCTCGACCATCACGTCCCGCGAGATCCAGACCGCTGTGCGGCTGTTGCTGCCTGGCGAGCTGGCCAAGCACGCCGTGAGCGAGGGCACGAAGGCGGTGACCAAGTACACGAGCTCCAAGTAAGGAGGTGGCTCTGGAATGGAAGGAAGGAAGGAAGGATGGAGAAGGCTCCTCCGTTGCGAGAGCGGCAAAACGGCCCTTTTCAGGGCCACCAACGTGCCTTTTGCGGGAAGGGCGGAATTGTTGTTGTTGTTGTTTGTGTGGACGGCTGTGATGTATGTGTTTCCTTTTTTTTTTGTGGGTGGGGGGGCGCGTCAAAGCGTGTTGCGCGGGGTACGGCCACGAGGTTGGTCGCCGTGGCGTGGAATGGTGGCACGCCTCGTTGGCGTGGTTTTTGACCCATTGGTGTTGTTGGTGTGTGTGTGTGTGTGTGTGTGTGTGTGTTACCCGTCTGCGAGGGGGGACAGTGCGATCGGCGACTTTTGTGTCACCGTAACGACGGCCGTTTGCGGGTTTGTTTTTTTTTTTGCACATCATACATGGCGAGGGTGAAATGTGAAATGTTTTTGTTTGGTTTTTTTTTTTTTTTTTTTTTTTTTTTTTTTTTTTTTTTGCCGCCCACTATTCCCTTTGCTGTACGCCGAGTTCGACAATGGTGCGACGTAACTGCAGCGTGGAGGTGTGTGAGTGACGTTGAAATGAACGTGCCATTAAGACGCATTGTTGTTGTATTGTACTGTACGTGTACGGCGACACGCACGATGATGTACCATTCGACTCTGATGTTTGATAGCCGTGTCTGACTGATTGCGTACGACGCACGCACACCGATGTCGTCATTCAAGATGCACGCGTGTCCAGTGCAGTACAGTAAGCGCGACGACGGCGGCGGCGGCGGCGGTCGTTTGTTTGGCGAATGTCTGTACACGTGTTTGTCTGTGTCCATCCGGTATGTATTTGTTTGTTTGAAAGTGTTTTGTGTGTCGGTGACGTGGTCCGATCCGTCGCCCCCTGAGTAACTGTCGATCGGCGCGATAGACCGGCGTCACGCAACTGAACCGAAGTCGTGGGCACACCCGTCATACTGTTGTACACCGTCGCGCTGAGAACGGTAACGAAAGGTTGACTTTGATCGGTCGAATGTCTGGGCAGAACGTGAGGAATGAGGCAAGAGTGCAAGGAGGGGGGGCAAAAGAGAGAGGAAGGGAAAAAGGGGAGAAACGCATTCGTAGAGCAACGGAACGTTCCCGTGTCGGAGGCGTATTGGAGCCGCACTGAAATGCGTTTAACGGCGGCGCGGCTGCAAGTGTCTGCCGTGGTGAACGTTACCTTTGACGGCTGCATTGGGCTTTGCCCTTTGCTTTTGCTTTCGCTTTCGCTTTCCCGGATGTACGTAACGTTTGTTGATATGGTTCTGAGGAAGAGTGTATGACAGTGCCGTGCCGTCCATGTTCGTGTGCCCTCCCATTGTGTGTATGCTATTGTCTGTGTACTTGAATGATGTATGTAGGTGTTAGTGGACATGTTTTACCAGTGGGGGGAAATGGATCGTCGATAGTTGCCGTCACTCTGTCACGGTCGAGATGACGCACCCTCCGTACAGAAAGGTGTCGAGAAAGTGAGTGTGTGTGCGTGCGTGTGTGTGTGTGTGTGTGTGTGTGTGTGTGTGTGTGCGTGCGTCCGTGAATTGGCAGTGTTTGGAGGTGGGCGTGCCCTGCATGTGGCCCGGAAGGCTGTTCGTTAGGCGGTAGTGTTGTGTGGACAGGGGAGGGGCATGCGTAACGCTGCTGGCATGGCATTTCGGGAGATGGGAGGGGGCAAACGAGGAAACGAGGAGCGGCGGCCAAAGACGGGACGGGGAGGGGCGCGGTGTGGGTGGCTTGCGCCTGTGCTCGGCGTTGTGGTTTGTGCAAAAGAGGAGGAGAAAAACAATGTGAGTTGCCAGGGAGGGGAGCGGTGTTGTGTTGTGGTTGTCGTGGTGTAGCCGCAGACGCGGCTGTCAGTGAACGTGGCGAGACGGACGGATGCGCGGAGGGGCGGGGGCGGCGCATTTCGCCGGTGCCGTGCCGTGCCTGAAAGCCGCGTGGTCGCTGTGTTGTTGGTGGCGTGGGGGCGAGGAGAGTACCGTACGGGTGTGCTTGTGCGCCGGAAATGGCACACTGCGCCCGCCCGTCTTGGAGGCTGATGGCTGTGGTGTGGAAATGGGGCGCGGTGATGTTGAAGCAGTTGAAGAACAGAAAAGAAACCAAGAAAACGGAAGGCGTGATGCGGCGGTGGTGGTGAGAGCGGGAAAAACAAAACAAAAAAAAAACAACAAAAAAAAAAGAAGGAAAAACAACAAGAAAACAAAAAGTCTATCAATATTAAAATGTAAATGGAAATGGAAATGGACCCAGGTATAACCTCCCTGCACAAATAGCAGAGAGTCCGATGATAATAAAAATGTGCCAGAATGTTAACGTCCCTACAAAACAAACCCAACGATAATATTAATGAAAGAGTGAACCGTATGTAACATTGCAACAGACATAATGAAACCTGATAAATTGTATAAGGGCAGCAGCGTTGACCTTTGGCCCTGTATTCAGAATAAAAAGAGCCAAAGATCGTTACCCCAATGAAAAAGACACTGAAACACGTATGTAACATAGTAGCGATGGCGAGACATTGTAGCATCTGTGACCAGAGAGTTTGCGCTGGACTGCGCGAGTGTTGCGAGCGGTTCTCAGTCAGTCAGTCAGTCAGTCAGTCAGTAGTCGTTGCGAGTCCGTAGCTCTGTGTAGTTGAGGGCTGTACTCTGTCAGTAGTCGTCGCGTGCAGTACGCCAATAGTCGTCATGCAGAGCGGTCGGTCAGTAGTAGCAGCCGAGTGCGGTTGTGTGATGTAGGCGGTCGGCAACACTGGTCAAGATGGTGAATAAGGTATACTGTTAATTAATATAATCATTAGATAATGAAAAATTGTATTTATTGTAATTATTCTCCAACAAGTTCCCCAATAATAATTTTTATTTCAAAAGCATTTTTCAAACATTTAATTGTTTATTGAACTAAAGAGTTCGTTGCACTTCACGTTTCATTCCACTTCTTTGAAGAAAAATGTCACTAAAATCACAAAAAAAGAGAATATTATTATTTGCAATGCAGTTCCTCCAAGCGCTGCGCAACAACCAGAGCAGAAATGTGACATCCATTTATTCGGAGGTAAGACTTTAATTCTGATTGTTTTGCACAGGGCCAAAGACCGATATTTCGGTTTAATTGAAGTTTCTTGTCACTGAACGGACTTTTTTAAATGTTGTGTGAAGACTTTATATTTGAGTCAGATTGCGAATTTCACATTTGTGTTGCCATTTTCAATACCTCTCATTGTGGGCGAGGTTACAATTAGCGCAATGTCCATTAGCATCCGTAAATAACATTGTCCATTATTTTAAATTTTGCTGGGAGGTTACAACACACACACAAAAAAAAAAAAAAAAAAAAATTGCATTTATATCCGCTCCTCAATTGTAGATACCCCTTACACAGCTGTGTGCAATGAATGAGTGCTGGCTGGTAATTAATTGCACTCCTTGGAGGGAAATGCCATAGGAAGTAGTCTTTAAAAAGTGAATGTTTTTCGTTAAGAGACAAAAGTTACTTTAGAAAAAAAGTAATAGTGGGGCTTTTGTTGTTGAACAAAATAAGTACAATGAACATACGTTATCAGATTTGCGCAATGCAGCGTCACACCACCGTTTGATTATAACACAATAGACTATACATCGTCCCGAACCGTGACCAGAGTCGCGAGACGAGCAGAGCACGCCGCCGACGCCCGCTCAGTACAACCGTCCACCCGCTACTACTGTCGACCGACTACTACCTCTCCCGACTCGCGCTACAATATATATATATAACAACTGTTCCTGGCGACCCGGTGCGTGCCACTACTGTCGTCTGGCGCGGTCCAAGCGCCGACTAGCAGCGATAAAGAACTCTCTGGTCAGACAGAGATGCTGTCATGCCTCGCCATCGCTCTGGTAATGAATACATACGTGTTGCAGCGTGCGTACCACCGGAACACGCAGTG